>NW_024962264.1:54807408-54905426 GCF_019238085.1 Lagopus leucura
AAGAGAAAGAGAAAGAGAAAGAGAAAGAGAAAGAGAAAGAGAAAGAGGAAAAGGAAGAAAGGAAGAAAGGAAGAAAGGAAGAAAGGAAGAAAAGAAAGGAAGAAAGGAAGAAAGGAAGAAAGAAAGAGTTTATTGGAACTCTCTTGAGTGGAATTTGCTTCATTCTTTTTTCCATGCACAGCTGTATCCCACTATGCACTTTATACTGTTTTTCCGCCCAGTCTTTGACAATGATTCTTTTGTCACTTTCCTTTCTTGAGTAATGTATGTTCCAATACAGCTGGGACACATTTTTCAAAAGTATCATGTCTTGGTGAGATGTTTATCTCACATAAGAAATAGAGAAAAAAGGTCCTCTTGACTACCTTCAGCATGGAGGAGGCAGTGCTAAAACTGATAATTCATAATACTTTTATTGGACTCTTCCTTTTAAATCTTCCTTTTAAATGTGATTCAAACAAAGTATTGGTATATTTTTGTCTGCAAAACATTCACTTAGCTTTTCAATCGCTCAGACGGTATCAGGGACTCATATACAAATATGAATAAAGAAGCAGCATTTAAAATCACCATGAGGTTTTAATCCCTCTATTTTGCCAGAAACAACTCAAGTTTCAAACTTTCTTTGGAACCTTTCAAAAGAAGTAATTTCTATGGCAGACAGTATAAAATAAGATTTTTAAAATAAAATTTAAATTTGCTATTAATTGAAAGCTGTTTTTCGTAAATCATATCAGGTATCTGCAGCTTGTGGTTATGCCTTTAAATTTCCTTTTGTCTCCTCATTGACTATAGACAAACACATTCTCCATGTAAAATGGAAAAGGAAATTGTGCTTTAAATATTCTAATCTCATGTTAGAAAATGAGGCATCTGGTCACTGCAAATGCACCTTTCTTATGGAAATAAGTAAATGATGAAAAACTTCTATTGCGATTCCAATTTCCATTTCTTTGGAGGATACATTACCAGATAAGGGACAAGGTGATAGCTACTTGTTATTTAGGAAGCAGGTCAGAAAAGTCTAACAGATTTTGCTATGCATCATTTTATGATTTAAAATTCTTACTTTATTTTTCAGGAAAATTATTCAGAGGATGTAGATAATGAGGAACAATCTGTCGTCCTGTTAATTGCCATTCAAACAGTTTCAGACTGCTATTAGGCTGCCCTTACCCTCATCTTCACTTGCCTAAATGAGCTCAGCTATCTCAAGGTCTCCTCATATATCCTGTGACCCAGGCTCAAAATAGGGAGAGATCTCATATAACATAATCAGTCCACCATTCTTGTAGTCAGTCTGCACTTTTTATTATTCCACATTCTCTCTTTTAAAATTACTTGCAACATTACTTTCAGAATTCTTCTTACCCTGTTTATTACAAATTGACTGAAAACTCACGGATATCCACAGCCAAGAAAGCAGTGATGTAGTTTGATGGTTGCTACAGAGATCAATCACTTCTATGTTGGTGCCATTTAATTTGAATCAGTGATGCAATATCCTGGAGAATCAGGACACAAAGGGTTAGTGCAGAATCCAGCTTTATTTAATCTCCATTAGTGATCTGGAGATGGAAGCAAACATCTCATTAACAGAATTTGCAGATGCTAATAAATTGAGAGAAGTTACGTACCCAAGGGAAGACTGCAAAATAATAAGAGAGCATCCAACATAGGTTTAAAATATGGACAGAAAATAACAATTTATTTTAGGAGATCCTATATTAATACAATTCAGAAAATAATTTTAAAAAAGCAAATAAGAATGAAAATTAATTTCATACCTTAAAGTAGAAAACAAAGCATTGCATCAGCAGAAGGATATCTTTTCTCTTAGATACTTGGGAAGAAAACAGGAAAGTTTGCTTAGAACTGTTCTGTCATCAATGACAGCCAAAATAGGTAGGCAAAATAGGTGGAGGCATAATGCAAGAGGCTTTCAGTTCAGGGCTTTTGGTGTTCGGAGGATTTAACACACTATATATTCTCAGTGATTTTTGGCCATACATCATCCACCACATCAGTCAGCTGTGAGGTTTGATGTTATCAGAGAACAAGGTATTCTCACTCTCTGATAATTCTAGGAGGTGTGTGACTGGATTTAACCCTGATGAAAATGTATATGATGATACGTAGATTGGATTTTATATACACAGATTTGTGTATACCCATTTACATTTATTAATTCTTACACATTTGTGAAGATCAGATATATGTTAGACTAATTAAATACAGGAATTATTGGTAATGAATAGGGGATAAATATCAGACTCATTTTGCCTATCAGGAAATTCTCACAAAGCTAATTCAGTCTTTTAGTAAGTTTATTTACAGAAATTATTGACTTTAATATTGTATTTTAAACTGCAGTAGTGGATAAAATAGTTCATTTTATTTTCTGTAGCCTCAGTATCTGAAGGCATTTATGTGTTCAAGTAAAATTAGTAAAATGATGATGAGAAGAAAACCATGTCAGTTTTCATTTTTATTCCTACATTAGGTTCTGTATTTCCTCACTGTAAGAAATAATATCTCAGACATGCAGAGAAATAAAAATTGTACTGCTTGCTTTGGCTAGCTGTAGAAATACAGTCATGAGCTCACTGGGAGATAATGTCATGCAGATGTTAAACATTGCTAAACACTGTCAGTGATTTTGAAAGTTAATCCCTATTTCCTTCATATTTAGAAAATTAAAAGTATAAGTAAAACGTTACAGTTTTTTGGCTTATTGGCCTAATGTAATACAGGTTACTAAATAACCAGCAAATTTTGAAGCAATGTCTTCTTTCTAGTAATTTCTTACACAAGGCCCTTTGTAATCTATTTCCTTTGCTTATTTGTTCAATATTCATAACAAGCCAGGAAATATTATTTTTCTATTCCCCATACAGCCACTCTTTTTTTCTCTTCTACCTATCTTTTATTAGAAAGATATTTACTCCAGTAGCCCTTCCCCTGTTTTTCCCTTCCTTTTGTAATTGCATTCAGAATTATTTGGAATGATTCCCTCTGTCTCTAAAGACTCTTTAAGATCAGATTAGTTGATCATTTCATCACTTTTGCAGCCCTCAGTTGGAGATGGCCTAGAGCTTTTCATTTTGAAACTTGAGTTAATATGATGTTCTCCTGTCATTGCCACTCAAGCATATGTATCACAGCTGTGAAGCTGCAGAACATGCAAGATTTGGCAGTTATCAAGCTTGCTCTGCATTTGAGGATGATGTGATAAAAAAAAGAGCTGTAGTATTGAGAGACACAAATAATTGCATCTGGGGAAGAAGGAAAGGTAAAGATTGTGCAGGCTTTGTCCTCAAGAGCACATTTTTGTGTGTCTGGTTGCCTAATGATACATGTCCACGAAATCAGCATTGCCTGACCTCTGCAAAAGGGCAGAATAATTTTTTGATGTTATTGATGAATGACAGACCATGATTTGATCAGCATTTGTACAGTACAATCGAACTCAAGAAAAATGAGGAATACTGAAAATATGTAGGCTTTGCAGACAGGCAGAGGAGGATGAGCAATGGAATGGAATTTCAGCTAATGTGTGTGGTATGTCCAGAATCTTTATCTGAGATATGGTATTAAAATTGAATTTCTCAGAAGAAATATAGGACTGCCAGAAAAACCACACTGGCAGCATTTAAAAATAAATAAATAAATAAAAATTGTTGCTTTCCCCCAACTATTTATCTTCTTTATAAGCATAAATCAGTCATTATGCTTTAACACAAAATAGTATGACACTTCCTCTCTTCAGTTCCATAGGTATCCAGTATAACAGTCTTTGTGGTTGTCAAATACACGTACCTTGGAATAGCACACCCACATATTTAGGGCCAGGATCACTATCTTTCACCAACTGGAGTCTTCTCATTCATCACACTAAGTCAGATCCTGAAAGTAGTGCTGGTGGGCTTGCTTGGCCAGCTTCCCAACATGGCAGCTGCAGAGTGCTGACCACAATTAATCATAGTGCTTACAGTCTTATATTAATTGTATTGCTTCATAGATGAAAAAAACCTTTCAAAACTGTTAGGTCTCTAACAAGACACAAGTCGTAGATTTAATTTCCTTGTATTAATCAAAACTGCATAGATTGTAGAAATTTGATATTCTAAATTAATAAAAAAAAATCTTAGATGTCATTTTGTATGGGTGTAATAACAGTGTTATAGCACTAAGAAATAGTACTGCTCTCTTATTTTCTTCTATGATTATGGCTCATAATACTGAGGATTAAGAACAAAGTAGCATCTTCATCCCCAGTAAGATAACAGTGCTTTTAAGATCCCAAAATAAATGAATAATCAAAAAATTTCAAGGTTTGTATCTAATCTAAAGCTCTGTATTTTCTCTAAAAAATAATTTTTTACATTTTAAATTCTTCTAGTCTATATTTCTCACAGTTTGCACAATATCTGGAAAAAGCAAAAAGCAAAGCGTCTTTTATTTTTTCTTCATGTAATCTGTAATTTTAAAAACTCATACTTTCTTAATTTTAAAATAAAAAGATAGTCTAGTATTTGAATGGGATTTCACAGGATTTATTTTCTTACCATCACAGAGATCGAGTCCAGTGTGGCGTTCCTTAAAGCTAAATGCAGAGACTGGATTATACCCAGAGTGTTTATTACTTTACTGTTGTATCAAGTCCCACTTTGTTTATGCTTCTCCAAATCCAACCTGAAGATTTAAGCTGTGATTTCACATCACAAATGAGACAGTCTAATAGCTGTTTCCTACTAAAAAAAGGCAACGTTTTTTTCTTCTTTTACATTCTCAGCTACAGGATCAACCCACTGTCCTCACTGGTGTTCATCTGATACAGAATGGATAAGTTGATGATCATAAATTAGGCATTTGGAGGGTAGAAGGAGGAACAAGGTTTTATTTACTGATATCTTAATTAGTTCACTGTGGGGAAAGAGAAGCACCTTCACTGACAGAAGGCAAATAGGCATGTATGGGGGAAGGCTTTGGAGACGGGAGGATAGGTATCTGTTCTGACAGCAGAGGAATTCACCTTTAGTGTCTCATCAACAGTTTGCTGGGTTAAATAACAATGTTTCCAGTAGGGGGAAATCACAGAGAATTTTGAACCATATCCTTAATGGTTTTTATGTGTGTGTGTGTGTCCTAATTATTATTAATCAAAATATTCATAGCTGAATGTCAGATCTAGATGTGAAAATGCAACAATACTGAAAGAATACTATACTGTTTAATTTTACTTTTTGTTTATCACTAAATCTGATTCTTCTCTTGTTTCTGCCTACCTAGTCACAAATATCTCTGCTGAAAACAACTGAATTACGGTGTTGTGAAAGGAGAGTATGAATGGTGCTTCTTGGCTGGACCAAGTGTCCCCACATCTGTCTGAGGGTGGGATGACAGTCATGAAGGGCTACTCAGCTCCATTTTCCTTTCTATTTTGAAAGCTTCTAGACAAAACAAGTTGCCTGTTGCATAGGAAAGCTGTTCTCTATTTAAAATGAAAACAAATTAAATGCATACCCTCACCTTCATATCATCTGTGAAAACTTATCTACTTCTGAAAAGCATCCTGATAAGAGAAACAAGAGGCTCCATTAGATTTAGTTTCATCAGTTTACAATATTACTACTTTTGGCTGTGTTCCCTGTCTCTCTGCTCAGGCTGAATATACTAAAACAGATGCATGCCCACGCCTCAACTGTCTTTCTTCATGGGCTTGTTTTTTTACCATAAATGTACTGTCTTTCACTATTCAGATTTATGTCCTAAGCTGTGAACTTGAATGAGTCAGGTAACAAAGCATGTTTCTGTGTACCTCTCCTGCTATGGGCCAATAAATTCTGGCAGAAAGGAGAACAGATAAGAAGTGAATATTCATGTGTTATCATAGAGCAGTTAAATTCATTGGAGAACATCCGTCAGACCCCTAAGAAAAGGGCAAGAAGCCATACTATCAACATATTTTTGAGGAAAGAGGGAATTCTGAGGCCAAATCTTATTCTTAGGACTCTGAAATAAAAACCATCCCATTCCTCCCAAAGTTCATGAAAACTATACAACATCCTTTTTTTATTTTTTTTTTTTTCCTACAAAAAGACAATATGTTGGAAGAAATTGGTCCATTCTCAATTAATTTATCCACATCAAGTCTTGAACTTCAGCTTTTAGGTCAATGAAAGATAATAAAAATTACTTCCCATGAAAAAGCACCATTAGACTAGAAGTCTCACTGACTTAGAGTTTGTTAGATTATACCCATTTAAATACATGTGATTACATTTATTTCAATTCATATAAAAACAATGAAAACTAAAGCTTTATAGCATGGTGATCAAAATCTAATGTTATCTTTCATTATCCACAATTCACATTCTGCATTCAGCATCACTACTACATGTAAGGTGTTGGAATGTTTTAACACATTATTTTAGAAACTGAGATAAAAATAAAGAATATGTAGTCAGATAAAAGTGAGAAATAGAACAAACAAAGTTTTGCAGTACATTGGCTTTTCTCTGAACTATCAATGTCATCTGGTTTAAAGGCCAAATAATTTGGGAGGGGAAGAAGTATCTAAGAGTGATCTAAGAGGAACAGTGATCTCCTGGTGGAATAGAAGTTCTTAATACATTTGGTGTCCTTATTACAGACAGGGGAAATGGTGTGAAGATGAAGAACAGGGTGTGCGGCGGCAACAGCAGCACTTTGATCTTAGGCTGCACTTTTAAACAGCTCTTCATCTTTCAGAGTCTGGCATACATTAAATCAGCTCTTATATTTCTCTGAGTGTAGGGTGAACTGCTACTACAGAGGGGAACAGCTAAAATGGCTCAGTGGCAGGTTTCAAGTTGTATCCATGGAGCATCCTGTCATCCACCTGCAGTATCTTGGTCATAATAAAATATCTGGTGCCATCCATCCTTATTGTTCTTAACAATCAATAGTTTCAACAAGTACAGAGTTGCATGTGCATGTTGAAACTACCCCCCTATGAACACACACCCTACCACATACATAGGTTGCTCCAAAACTAAAGCTTCTTATTTATTTCCATGGAAAATACAACAGATAAAAAGATTACAATAACACTACTTTATAGAGCAAATTCTCTATTAGCATTGTTTTTCAATACAGTTACCACCATCAGCTCCGCATTTTCCACCATCAGTGAACAAGTGCCTGTAAGCCATGCTCATGAAAATCTGCACCAGTGAAGGTGACCGCCGTCAATGTCTCTAAACACACCACCTATCATCACACTGTGCTCACTTCCACTGTTTAGTCTCCATAAATGTTCAGAAAGTTTTGATAAAGTCAGTGGATGCAATGTTTTTCCACATGAATGAAATCAATGACACACCTCCATGTCAGACACAATTTTGTCAGATTGCCCCTCTGCTGCCACAACAAAATGGCAACAAAATGTAACAGAATATTGATGGGAAGGTTCAACCTCTACTGCCATGCCACCAACATCCACTTTTGATGTTGCGGGGCCAATGTAATAAAATAGGAAGCATTACTTTCACAACAGCCTTCATATATCATTCAAGATTGATGAGTTAATTGAGCTGAATGTTTCCAGTTTCCAGTATTTTAGCTTTAGTGGAACATAGTCTGTGGGACTTATAAATCTATTGACTTTTTTTTCTTAATAACAGGTGGGTTTTTTTGTTTGTTTGTTTGTTTATTTTGTGTTTCTTTGTTTTTCTTTTTTTTATTTGTTTGTTTTTGTTTTTTTGACAGATATATGCAGTAGAGACTGCAATGGCACTTATTCCACCTGAAATTTAGAAACTTTGTTATAAATTTTACCATTTTTTTTTCATAGCACCATACATTAGTACCATAACCCTGTGGTGGAAACATAAGGATTTAACAAGCAATAAGGAAGAACAAATTTCCACATACATATTTTTCTTTCTAACGTTTAAAGGCTACTACAAAGGTTTATCCTGAGATATTCACCAGCTGAAAATATTCTGTTTTAATTTCTAAAACTTTAGGTTCATTTTCCAGCTACTCTGCTTCACCTAGGTCATGCCATGTATGTAGGTGAATATAATCACAATTCTGTAATTCTGCAGCCTAATTCAACTCTGCTTAGTGAAACCAAACATTTTCCACCTGACCTCACTCCTGAACTCTTCTACTGCATTTAACTTCTAGCTTGGTAAAGTACATTTCCCTTCTGTATTTCCATATCTGACCATACTCCAAGTTTTGCAAGAGCTACACAGAAGTGGTTATTTCCTTTCTCTCCTATTTATATGTATATCCTATGTATATCTCTGTGTTGCTTGTCCCATGTGTGCCATCATCATGTATTGACCCACATCCCTCTACACATCTTGCACTCTGAAGGAAGGCAAGTGACTGGTAAAGAACCATCACAGGTTTTCCTCTTTGGAGTATTCTGCTTTCCTATTTATTTCCATTTTTAATTTCTTTTTCTGTCAAAGAGATCGAATGTACACAGCGTGAAGCAGTAGTTCTTCCTATTAGGAAAGGCTGAAGTATTTTTCAAATGTATGTTCTGGGTTCATTTTGTGCCTGTTTTAGGAAAGTGAAGTTACAGTTGTGGAAGGAACCAATTACTTAACTGTTAGCTATATGTCTAATTTCTCTCAGTGCTACTGAAAAAATGTTGAACACTAACTACTTAGTATACTGGTATTACTTTAAATTGTCTTAGAAATCAAAATTGGTTAAAAAATAAGACATTCTTTAACATACTGTACACTCTCTCTGCTTTCATATTATTTGGTTAAGCAGTTCTGAAATAACTATAGCCTTGTTTACCAGCGTGTTTATTGTCATTTTGTCTGCACTAAACTTGGCACTGAATTACACATCTATGTACTGAAAAAATTCCTCTGATGATTAAAGGATAATCAAATTGTCAGAGATCAGTAAAAAAAAAAAAAAATCAGTAAATTAATGTGAGCATTTCCTATTTGAATTCTCTAGTTCTTCAAGTCCTGTTCTTAAAACAAGAATGACTTTATGGGAAACGTGCTAGAAGACTGATTAGAATTTAAATATATGAATATATGAAAAGTTGTCTTCATTGTAGCATGCTTAGAAAACTGGTTGGAAAATAAATTCCTAGGTGTTTTCATATATTCTTAGACCTATTAACAATTAAGTTATTTCAGCTACTCATTCATTCTACAAAATATGCATTCCATCTCACTGGCATGTTTTTCATGTCTGCTTTTCCTCTCCTTCCTTTGCTTTTCTTTGCCTTCCCTTATGTCTCTCCTTATAATCTTATTTATTTATTTTAACCGTTTTTATTGAATTAGATATGTCTCCAGATGAGACTTTCTTTTTCCTTTTTTATATGTGTTTTGAGGAGTAGCAAAAATAGAAGCTGTCATAATTTTTGTAGAAATATTGAGATTAGAGAAAGAAGGAAGGGAGGAAGGGAGAGAGGAAGAAAGGATTTTTTTCTTAATATCTTTGATATGCCAAAAACATTTGTTGATATGAAAATTTGTTTCCACTTAAACACACAAACAGTATTTAAACACAGAACAGTATTTCTAAGGTAAGACCAGTGCTGAGCTCTGCAGTTAAGTCAAAGATATAGATGTTATAAAAGGTAACTGATTTTTAACTGGAAAAATGTCTGAGGCATGGATGCTGAAAATATCCACTCATATTCTCCATCTTTTCCTTTGACCTCCATTGAAAAGTGGAATCCCTTCAAAGTGTGCATTATTCTACTTTGAAGTTGCACCTGGAACTGAATATGGAATAGAAGGGATAATGAAGTATTAACCATCCAGTTATTCATGATCCTCTTGTAAATAACTTTTCCTTACAAGTTATACAAATGCTTTTTAGTCAAGCAGAAACTGTTAGTATAGAAGTTTACAATATTTACCCATGGAAAGAAAGTACAGAATTCCTTTAGAAGAATTAAACAAATCCTTTAGAAGAATTAAACAAGCTTAACTGTGAAGAAGATTTTCATGATCATGGCTAATTAGTTTATTATTTCATACTGTAAAAGGAAACCTGATGTGAACTGCTTTTTCTCTGTACTAATGTCATTGAATTGTCTCAGATTATATAGGTAGTCAAGGGAACTCGCTTTTTGCTTGAATATATTCTTTATGTTAAGTTTTGTTGGGGAATTGGTGAATTCATTTCATTTAATATTTTTCCTTTGGAGTATTTTATTCCCACCATTATTGTTAGATTTTAATCAGACTTTGAATTAATGTACAAGGAATTAAATGTACAAAAAGGAAAGATAATATATATGCTTTATACTGTAACTCCACTTCCTCCTTATTTTCATGCATGGTGTATATCCATTAGGCTTTGCTACTTCTAGTATAAATTAAGCCTCTTTATTCCATGTAGCATGGACCAATAAATGTTTTATGATAAGCAACTAAAATTAACATGCTTAATTTTGTCATTTTTTTAGATTGCATATTTCTGCAACAACATTTTGAAAGTAAGTAGAACAAATTATGGAAATATAGAATGGTACGGGTTGGAAAGGTCCTTAAAGATCACCCAGTTGCAACCCTTATGCAGTGGTTCCAACTACAAAATATTAGCTGATACTAAATCAGCCAAAAAAAAATTCACAGCAAATATAGCTATAATTCTTTCCTAGTTCAATAGATATAACTCAGTAGAAAAACATGGAAAAAGACAATTACATGTGTTTTCCATGAAAATGGACATTTTTATTACTTCACCTTTTAAGTCTGAGGCTGCTGTAGGATATAGGAGCTCAGCATCCTTTTAAGAACTTTTTGCCTGCAAAGTTAGCTTTTTCTGGCTCTTGTGACTGAAGAGCCGAAAGAGAGTGAATGGCACTGTCTGTAGCTAATTCTAGTAGTAAGGATTGGTGAAAGCCATCTTCTTTAAACACTTGCTCTCTTTAGAGACTTTCCAAGTGTATTGCATATTTGATGCATATGAAGTTTCAGAAAAAAAAAAAGTGGAGATAGTAAGTGCAAGATGGATGGGCACACTGGCAAGAGGTCTTTTTACCAAGCATTTTTCTTCCTTTTTTTTTTTTTTTTTTTTTTTTTTGTCTAATGATGGCTCATAATGGCCTTTATTTAGAAAGAAATTCTGTCAACTGCATTACAACTTTCAGTCTCTTACCTCTGTTTTTAACTATTCCGTGGATGGTATTTGCCAAGATCCACCATAATGACATAGAAGTGTAAAGATTTCTGAGTACCAAAAGGTTGTGCATCTTGGGTTAATTTATTCTAAATGATTGCAAACCCAGTCCTATGGCTGGAATTATTGTTTTCTGCTTCTTTTATTCAGAAAGAAATCTGATCCTCTGGGAAAAAAAGAATGAAACAACACTGTAGAACTGAGAGTGATTATGCATGGAAGAAAGAAGTAATGAGAGACATCCAGATGCAATTTAGAAGTCAATATCTTGTAGACAAACAGCATTGTCTGTAGAAAAAACAGGATATCAAAAGCTGATGCTAAAAAGTATTATTTCTTAGAGCATCTGGAAAAATATACTAAATTTAGAAAGTGGGGAAATGTAGAAAGTGGGGAAATACATTGTAAATCTTGCCCAGGATTCTCTGTCAAATAATGCTGCTAAGACTGATCTGCTGTGACCCTGATGTCACATTTACTCATTGGCTGCATAATGTCTTTCTGAGTTAGCAAGATGGTTAATGCCAAACCTGATCAATAAGGTGATAGATACTTCTTCAGGTAGATATTTTGTCAAAAAGTATTCAGTGTATTTTTGTTATAAAAATGAGGGTTGAGGAGAAGTAATAGGCAATCATAAAATGTGCTTAACAGAGACTAAAAAATAACTTTGAAATGTAATATGCCTCATGGAGACAAAATAATATTATTATTTTTGAAAACCAGTTATGATATTCATTAGATATACAACGGACTACATGAAAAGGAAACAATGAACACAGGAATACTTGATATTCCAGTGAGCTATTCCAATTATACTAAATCGCTTACAATAAACCTTTATAATGTGGCAGGTAATTTATCCATTATAAGCACAGGAAGTAAAGAAAGCCTTCTTCTGAAAGTCTTGTACAGTTTTTCATCTTCAGTTCTTCCAGATCTGTACTGAATATATTTTACCAAGTACTGTCTGATGATTCCAAAAAGCAAAATAATATTTTGCCTATTAGAATTCTGTAGAAGTTGAGACGTTTTTTTAATCTGAAAGGATGTAATGACTATTGCAAAAAGTACTTATGTGTGTTTTTTATACTCTTCTGTGTTCACACTATCACAGATCCACATAATATCTGTAAATCCAGATTGATCCATAGATCAATGTAGAAACTTTCTTAGGCATTTAGAATTTAGTCTTCTTTAGTTGACAAAATAACTATCTCCTATTTGAAAGAAAGTATGTGAGTAAACTAAATATGGTGAAGTAGACAGGGAATTAGCCTACTTTCTTGTTTGGGAAGGTATGCTGATCTGTAAGATTGCAGAAATTAGACAACATGTAAAAAAGAAACCAGTTATAGTTCCTCGTTTGTGCAACTTAATAAACGTGAAACTCATGTTTCTTATCATAAACATCATTGAGCTATTTTATACATCACTATATAAACTTAGTCAATGTACATCTGAAAATTTGACATAAAATTATAAAAATCTCAACACATGATAGGAAGGAATTACTGTGATTTTATGAAGAGGTTGAGACAGAATGCTCATTAACCACAAGGTTCAGTCTAATGTCAAGCAATTTCTAATCTTCTCCTATTGCCAAATAAAAGAAACATACATATATATTATTTGCAGACAATAACTGTATCGATAGATTTAAATGAATATTGCATCAGATGTACATTTTAAAAAGACATTTTACATAGCATACATATGCCTGCAAGTTTCACTTACAGAAAAATAATAACAATAGTTTTCAACCTGTGGAGAAAGACTTATAATAACATTGGTGTGAGTAACATGGGTGCTGGCAATATACTGGCCATCCAACCACCAAGTTTTAAAACAAATCATTTTGGTTTAGTTACTGTCTAAAGAAACACTGTAATGTCATGAAGTTCAAGTGCTCTATAACAAGATGCCTGGGGTGCAACCCTGAACCCACTGAGATCAACAGGAATTTTGTTCTTAACTTAGTGGTTTGAGCTTCTATTTGTTTATGTGTTAGAACAGAAACTGGAAGCAAAATCTCAATCTCATTTGGGAATCATATCTGATATTACAAGACTAAGAAATGACTCAACTAAATATGGGGAGGGGGAGGAAGCTATGTAAGCTGCAAGACCCAACAATCTAAACACTAATGATTTTGCTTAGTTTTTTTCCAGCCTCTGTGCTATGTTCAAGTAGCAGAAATACAAGTAATTTATTTCTAAATAGATCCAGTGAGAATATTAGCCTCTTATGGTGATTACTGCTGTAGATGTTGATTTCCTGCACTGATATTATGCTAATATTTTCTTTCCAGTATTCAAAATGTATTGTAATAATGTCTCAATAATGTCTCAAATTTTCACAACACTCTTTGTAAGAAACAATAGACAGATCCCTGAAGGCACAGCTGAAATTTACATATGGATTGAAGGTACTTATTGACTGGTATTTATGTTATCTGAAAACCCATGGTAGAACCATGTCCTCAAAACTGTGGAAATGAATATTTTATTTGGACTGTATAGATTTAAAAATTCAACACTAAGGTTTTATTTTAAAGGGTTTAAATATTAGTATTCATATTCCATTAATAGAACATAGTATTTACATAATAGTATTTCATTTAAAAAATAATAATAATAAAAATATCTGCTCCATGTGAAGCATATTTCTCTGCAGAGAAAGACATACCACAAGGGATATATGTCTGATGCCTTGCACTATGAAGCAGTTTTTTATGGAGATAAATCAGCCTAAGAAAACAAAGTTAAAAAAAAAAAATCAAAAGGGAAAAGAGAGAAAGTATTAAGACCAGATAAGTACAAAAATACAAGAGTTAACTGAATAAACATTATGAAAACAAAATATGGCCAAGGGAATAGTAAGGAAGTAGCATAAATACTTCAAAGGAAGTCTTATTTTCATGAAAAACAATAGTATGATTAGTCTCAGTTTTCTAGCCTAAAGGTATTTTTTAAAATTCTTGTGTACATTATTCATATTCTTAGCATAAAAAGCCATGTTGGCTCCATTACACTGGTAGTAGGATAGCAACAGAAAGAGCTGCTTTGCTCCTGCTTTGCATTCTTTCATTAAAGTGGTCTCAAATGGTAAAGTGGCAATGGAATTTGGCACTCAAGTGTCTACCTTCGGTCTCACAGCTAGAATTTGATTCCCAGCATTCACTGTATCTTTTGAAAATGATGAGTCAGACAGACGCTGGCAGACTTCCAGATCTTGGTTGCATGTGTGAAAGGACACTGCTTTTCTTTTAAAGAAGGGAAACAGAGAAAGAAAAAAACAAAAATCCCAGATGAGCAGTCATAGTTCCGTGCCTAGAGAGAAGAAGGAGGAACTGAATTTGCATTAGAAACCCCTGCACCCAATTAGGGAGTATAGGAATGTACAGTAGTCATAAGAAGACATCTCTTGCATTTCCAATTCTCAACATGGAAAGTAGAAACAGAGTGCAAAGGAATACTTACGTTTTATTTTTGTTTCAAAGCAAAGGTTTTAGTAAGGTTGAAAACAACGTTTGGTGGCGTTTTCTTGTTTGCTTTGTTTTGTTTTGTTTTCTTTACAAAAAAAAAAAGTTGCATAATATATAGTAAAATGCATATATATAGCTTGAAGTACATACAACTGATTTTTACCTTTTTTCTGTGTGATTTGACACATTTTTCATCATTTAATGATAGGAGCCTATAGAGATCTTAGCACAAGGAGAAACAAAGGCAATGCTGATGATTTAAAGCCACCAGTACTGCCAGAACTGCTTTGCCTCAAAAACAGAGGATTGAGGTGTTGACCCTGGGTTCAACAGCTGTCGCAAATTCAAGAAAAGTCAGATATGATATTTTTCATTCAAACCAAAGCCACTAATTTGCAATCAGCTAGAAGGGTTAAAGGATTTGGACTCATGCCACGCACAAGAGTGACCTCTTCTGGGTGAGGACAGAACTTTAAAAAATTCTCCCCTCACTTTTCAATTTCAATTTTTCAGTCAAGTCATTCCCATCTGAAAATAAGCATCCTAAACTCCATTTCCTAGAACTGACTTTATTCATAAAAAAGAGGAAATTCCAAATGTGGTTGTAATTTAATCTATTTATTTTCTCATTCTTTAGTATGCCATGATTTATCTGGTATGTTCTGAGTTACTCTGACAAAAGACTATCTGGCTCTATGATTTCTACTTTTAAAACTGAAAAAGATAAAAGTGAAAATCCACAAGCAAAACTGTGTTGGATTGTCAACTGTATTTGCAGACGCAACTACTACAATCAAATACGTACTAATGTAAATTCCCTACAGTGATTAAAAGGAAGATCATTTTTTCCCTAAATGCTGCCGTCTGTGTCTGGAAAATATGGCAGGAGAATGTCCCCAAAGGGCAGGACAGGTCAAATTGGGCTGGATGAGCATCCAGGAGATTAAACCACAAAATAACTGAAATCCCAATCAGCACATAGATCAATGGAGTTTTTCAATCAGACTGAGCAACATCACAATTCATCCCTGAGTCTTTTGACAATTTGTTCATTTTTAAAACAATTCTGATAGTACAATATTGCATAAGCTAAAAATGTATTTAATGTAAAATATTAAGGCAAATATATTTATTGCATTTGTAGTATTAATTTATTCAGATTTACTTAGCACAAATATTTTAAAAGTTTTTTGCAAAGGAGAAATATGAATAAACATGTAAGTAATCAGTTTCAAATCATTTTGAAAACTGACTGCTTTTGCTATTCAGATGAGAATACAGTTAAAAATTCTAAATTATGTTTCTTGGTTACCATAAGACACTCAACAAAATATAAAATATATAAAGTGCTGCTTAAATATTTTCAGTGCAAGGGCTGAGGGCTCAAATATTGTGGCTGTTACAACAGATGAAGCTCCATCTGTGGTTGGTAGTAACGCATGTTTAATTTAGTATAATGTTAAAGTCATTCTCTGGTTGATGGAGTTTCAATCTATCAGGCACTAAAAGACAGCCTTTTATATAATATAATGCTAAAAATTTTGTCTTGGGGATGATGAAGCCTGTGAATGACCTTACTGGAAGACCTTGCCATCAGTACTTAGATCCCTAATTCCTGAGATACTGATCCATTTTGTGGCTCCATCAGTTCTTTATCCTTGATTTATTTTTGAGATAATCTTTATAAAAATACCTGTGCTTATGTCAGAAGGGAAAACAGAATATTACTGTACATTCTGGACAAATATTTTGATTATTTTTGGAATTTTATTCAATACTTCTTTTTGAAACTTAAAATCTAATTTAAAAGGGTAATCTATCATTTGGAAATATCTGTGCTATTTTGTTTGCTGAGGGTTTGAAATTCTGCTTGAGACAAAGCACTATTTCTCTTCCCTCCCACCAGAATTGAATACTAATGAGAGAAGCCACTGAAGATACCTGAATTTCCAATAGATATCAAAGGACAAGTTTGAGTTTAGATCCCAAAAGAAGGTTTGCGCTTAACATACGTTGATAATTCATTGCTGTGAACTCCAGCCCAACTTGTACACAGATATCGAGGCTGTCTCAATGCTTAAGCTTAATGCTTATTAGCTTATTTCATCTGGGGTTTCTCTTTGTGGTTGAGGAGGAGGAGGAGGTTTGAAAATATAGGGAGAATTGGTCACTGAGACCTGAAATACATTATTTTATTGAGGAAACATCTGGAAAACTTAGATACTTTCATGCACAATGCTGGTAACATCAAAAAAACACTCACTCCAATCATATTCATATACAATTGGGAAGTCACTGGAAAAATTTTCATTACAATTTCTAAAGTTCTCTGGCTGTTAAGAAAAACACTGCCACACAGCCATTGGCAGCTCCAGGTAGGCATGTTAGACCCCCGTACAATTTAAGCGGCTGGGAACCTCATAGCAACTACGTGAAATGGGCAATTTCCAGGATACTTCTATTGAGGAGGAGGGCTTTTTTTAAAGGCTTTGCTTTTTGATGAAAATATTGAGCATGGTTGGACAAAAGAAAATCAATTCAGTCGCCAAACTGTAGTCTTGCAAATTCAATGATCATTGCCCAATTCTTCTGTTTCTTGAGAGACAGGTATGCCACCACTGATGGCAGCTTTTTGCTTCATTCTCTCATGTGAATTAATTTGTCAAGTCTGATGCTAAGGAGTAAGTTATAGGTGAGACAGGTGTATAGGTGTAGCTTTTAAAAGCAAATAATAGGCTGGAAACAATGTATTCTTTCTTGGATATTCAATTCCTGAAATCCTAGGGACCCCTCCATGTTCAAGGGCTAAATAAAATTTTTGGCATATGTTTCAAAAAGTATTTGGTGATGCAGCTGTGCCTTTTGTTGTCTGATTTTGATGTTTAGGTTTAAATTTATTTCTGACAAGTGTTACGATTTGGATCTGGGAATTCAGTTGTATATTCAGCCACAGGAGAAAGGAAAGAATGGGTAAATTGTATGGAGGAAATACTGTACAAAATACAGGACATCACAGAATTCATTAAACTTGTAGAAATTTTGTTTTTCTTCAGACTTCGCTATCTAGCAGCTTAATTTGTGTTGCAGTTTTAATGCAAAAAAAAAAAAAAAGAACTATCATATTTAATGTAATATTTTAATTTTAAAATACCTAATGCACACAAGAAGCTGGGAGGCATGCAACTGCATCTTCAAAGCTCAGTGGCATTTGTGTCACAGTACGGGTACCTTTACAGGCAAAATTTAGAACTTTCACAGAGATTTACAAGAAACTTGTTTCTCTTTACAAGATCTAGAGTATTAGACAATTCACATTTCATTCATGAAGGGAGAATAGGTTCTCAGGGATTGGGTATAAGACACTGTCAGGAAATATTTCCTTCCTAACTCTTTTTTTCTGCAATTTACATTTTAATTTGTCTCACCTCCTCTTTCTGAATGCAAAATTGCCTAGTTAATCATGATAGATAAGAAAACACTGAACTCTCTTAAATAAGGCAACATTGCCTTTTAGTCTTTTTAGACGAGACACTATGCCTTCTCTTTACAAGGACATGCCCTTTGCTTCCTTATTCCAGGCTTGATAGTGCTAAAGCCAATGTCAAAAGCTTTTTCAGTCTACAAAGAGAGTAGACATCTGTTAATCTGATGTTGTGAAGTCAACAAAGGCTACAAGAGGCACAGAGTTAAGTTAAAAGTCACATTCAAATACACTCCAATTATATATGTACAAGCTTCTACTTGCTATCTACAATTAGATAGCTTTCTTTCTGTTGTCACACCACATCTTTCCTTTACAGACAAATATGCCTAATATCTCCAAACTTCTGTTGAGAGTCCAGTGATCAGCAGAGAATCATCTGCCTGAGGAATAAGATTTGGTGAAGTCTTCAGAAAAAACACGTTCATTAAGAATGCATTTCACATTATCATTTTCAAAGACTACTGCTGTTTGTAACTACTGCACTAGCACATTTCTCTTTCTCTCTCAACAATAAATTGAAAATATTTTATTAATATACCCAACCCCATACTTCCCTGTTTTGCCTGTGAGAATCACTGATATGAACAAGTTAAATTTTCCTATCTCCTTTAATTCCCATTTTTAAGATGCTAATGATCAATAAATGCATATCTTCAGCACAATTTAGTTCAGCAAATTAGTTTTAAAATGATTCTACATCCAGTGTAGTTCAAATAGAGTATACCAAAACTAGAGCAGTTCACAAAAGGAATAGGATAAGTCAGTTTTCAGGACTCAGACTAATTAAGATGAAGACATTTAAGTAGCACCATCTCCTCCTACGACAGAAGTGCATTTGGCTTTCAGACATGAGCAGAGAGGCTGATATACTGAAGACTTTTGTTCAAATAATCACAAATTTGTCTTTATTATGCAAATCAGCTGTCCTTTATTTCCCATGCTTCAGACTTTATTGAATTGCATACAGAATAGTTCTATACAGTAAATATTTACAGGTTTCAGACAAGAACTGTTGAAATAAACTCATAAATTTTGTTTACCTAGTGTCTTCCCAGAATTCAGAACAAGAAAATCCCCAGAATTACTTGAGTGTGAGAGATCCATGATCTGAAGTGAACAGCAGTGTTACCACTTGGCTGAAGCTCATCCCTTGAGCCTTTCATGGTGTATATAAAAACAAACAAACAAAAAAAAAAAACGCAAAGGAAAATGACCCAAAGATCTGATACATCAGGATAACAATCTAATCTGTCAAAACCTGTCTATCAACCTAAATTATTTTGCTATTTATCTCTGTGAAAAGAAGTAATTTCTCATTGGGATTCATCAACATTTGTTCCCATTCTAGGAATTCTCTGCTAGCTAAAATACTCTTTGACAAAGATATGACAAAGATATGTAGATTTTACCTCAAATCTAGATTTTTTTTTTTTTTATCATAGCCAAGATATACTAGGTCCTATTTAGACTATTATTCTGTTCTTTGTGGTAGTACTACAGAAAGAATTCTAGCTTTCCATTAAGTAAATCAAGTACCTAAAAAGCCAAAGGGATCTGTGATATCTCCTCTCTGAATTACAAAAGACCAAGTAAAATGCTATCTCATATTTAAGATCCCATAAGCGTGTTGAAAACTTTCCCAACAAATACCATTGAACCATTTCACAAAACTGTCAGGAGAGGATTTTACCAGATGTTCCTTTAACTGGGCCCAGGATTTCTATTTCACATAGAATAGGTCTGCAAGCTTTTGAGTTCCTCTGCTAACATTATCACATTATAACCTCAATATATCAGACTGGTCAGTCAGTACTACACACTGCCTTAGCTTTCAGAAGGCTGGAAGATCTGCCTGAACCTTTCTGATCAGTTATATGTTATAATAAAGAGAACTGCGGACTCAGGTCATCACCTGACATTCTGGGCAACAGTTTTCAGGTCAGAAGCCAGGTCAGCATCCATTCCTCAGATCTACCCTCCCACAGATGGTTATATCTCACATGCCATAAATCAAGTACAAGAACAAATTTTAATACATCCTGGAAACAAAGAAATATATTTAAAAGGCTTATATCATTATGTCCAGGATTTGTCTTACTCAAAGAAAGGCTTAACCTCCAGCTTCAGATCTAAGCTACATCATCAATTTAACACCCCTGCCTTTGATTAACTGTTCATATAACAAAGTCAGTTCAGTCACAGGGTCATTGACTTTTCAAGATAAATAAGTGGACTTACAGTCATCTGCCTTTCTAGACCATCCTTTAACACCTTTTTAGAACCTCCTATTATTATTTTGTCCCCCACAGTTCTTACAGAAAATTTTAACAACTCCTCCCTTCCTGTGTCTTGCTAACAAAGCCAGTCAAAAACACAAATCACTGATGAAGCTACATAGAGTACATCTTAAGTACCTTACTTCAAATATGTTTGTCCATTAAATAGAAAAGACCAATTGTAAGTGGTAATTACTGACCATTCCCAGAGGTCAGATAATTGTGCTCCTCAGACACTCGAGCCCCTCCCATCTTATTTCCACCCCCAGTTCTCTTTATCAGTACTTATCTGCTTCAACCCTCTATCAAGGCTTGAGAAAATATCCAAGAAGTTTTTCAACTGCAAACATACACCTAAATTTCTATTTGTTTTGTGGGAATAGAAGTATTTGGGCTAGAAACATACTTAAAACCACCAGCCATGGATTTAAGCTGTGCAAGATTTCCTTACAAAACGGGTCAACTGTCTTTTTAAAGGCCACAAATCCTGTCTGTAACTTGGATATGGGGGATGATGGGAGGAGATAAATTTATAAGTATTACTTAAACAAGCACTAGAGTGGAAGACAGGTAAGAGCCTGCGGATTTATGGACAGGAGGTTAAGCTGAAAGCACAAACAGAGTAATAGCAAAGTTGAGGGGAATAACAGGATCTGCTGTAAATCAGAAGAAACAGAAAAGAAAAAAGCAATAAGGTTGAAGAAAAAGTATTTGGAGAAGATATAAAAACAAGCTGAGAAGGAAATTGAGACTAAATAGGCATGAACAAGAGAAGAGGCATGAAACACAGTAGAAAAGGGAGACTAGAATGAATATAAAACTGAATAGAGTAGATATAAAAGTAGAAAGTCACCTGCACATACAATGGAAACAAAAAAAAAAAACCGAAGTTGTATTACATTATGTTTATTTGCTTTGTAGTGACAAATTGAATAATTTGCTCGTGAAAAGAAACTAACTTCAGGAATTATTTTAAAAGTGAAATTTTGACATGGTAGACCAGAACAGCTGTTCAAAAGACATTACAGTCCATTGTACAAATTTTTCTTAGTTCAGTGCTTATTGGCTTAATAAAGAGCTCAGCAGGAATCCTTAAAGTCCCCTCTATTAATCTTGCTGTCAGATTGCACAAATTCCAAACCAAAAAAATTATATCCTTAGTCCCCCTACACTTACAGCATGACAAAAATGCAGAGAGCGTCCAATCTATTCTTTCAAAAAGAGAAGGAGGATAAACAGTGAAGATATTGTGCAACGCAGAGGTAACTGGGGAAAAGGAGGCACATTGCTGTGCCTGGCTTCCTCCCATTCCCTTCTCCTTTATCTAAGCTTTATTTTTTCTGATTTTATGTTATGTTCCACAGAACTAGTGTTTTCATCTCTTCTGAAGTGAAACAGATCTGTCCCCCCCTCATATCCCAAAATACAAGTAACTTCACTCATCCCTATGTGCCTCTTTCACCAACATGATTATACAAGGAGATGTACCAAAACAAAAACTAACAGAAATCCTGATGCTTGTTGGTACAATTAGCATCTTTGTAAGATTTGCTGCTGGGGGAGAGGAAATAATTTTCCCCTGTGATAAAACCAGTTGTACATTAGCTTCTTCTCAGAACCCATACCAATGCATTCAAGCAGCTTTTGGATGGTACTTCACAGGCAGTGCCCATCTATAAAGCAGTGAGATATGAATCAAGCAGCTAGAGGAAAAAGTTACATGGAAACTCTATGGAATTCTACTAAAATAGATTCATTATCCAGTACATGCAGAAATAGATCCCAAAACATCACTTGTTTCATGTTCTTCTTTCTTAAGCATCATGAATTGCATGACAGTTTTTCTTCCAGATTAGGTAAGCTTTAATTTATCTTTGAAATAGGCTTCAGGCTGGATGACATTTTTGCTAATTGAATTGTAAAGTAGTGTGGACATAACCTCAACAACCACTGTTATGATGGCGTGTTTATTACTCACTCAGATTTATTCAACCTGAGCAACATCCAAGGTGTGGGGAAATATTATAGTCAACATGAAGGTGAAAGCCTAATAGCTTGGTTATCTCATTACTGGGAATCTGGCTGGCACCAGTTGTGTGTCTGGATAACAACAAAGCCCATCAGTTGGGATCTCACACCAGAGATCAAGCTACTGATGTTGCAATTAACCAAACACCTAATAGGGAGTTCACCCTATGGAAGTAAATCCTGACAGAAATGTGGGAGAGATATCCCTGTAATGTATGGTACCCAAGTTAAGCAGGTAGTTTCACTATTAAGAGAAGTAAGGTCAAGGGATCTGTCCAAGAAATCCAGTTCCTAGGAATAAAATGGCAAGATGAAGATCTACAGTTTGTTACAGGAGCTTACACAAAATACTTAAACATTCATCTGGTCCTCTTTACATCATACAGGTCATCCATTTATGCAAGCAGATTTTTTTGTTTAACTGGAAAATATTGTCTTTAATTCCATAGGGAAGTTTTTTTTGTTTGTTTGTTTTGTTTGTTTTTTTAATCTTTTGACAATACTCTCTGAAGAGTGGTGTGATTGTATCACTTTTGTCTGGCTCATCTCTCCGAAATGGCTTTTACCTACCAGAACTGTTCATGGTGCGTCTGAGTTGTGCATCCGAGGATAAGGCTGAAAGAGTTTTCCACCTGCAGTAAACAGAATATGAATAAAAAGCAACAGACTATTGAATGCTATGTAAATTATTCACAAGATTTAAGATGATTGGTTATGTCTTACATGAATCAATATGGTCTTAATTACACTTGCTAGAAATAAAACACATTTTTTTACTAAAGGATCAAGGAGCCAAATTTGAAGATAGCAGTCTTTTTGCATGTTTCCTGCCTTCTGTCACAACAGATCAATCCATCATTCAATGCATGATGTGCGTTACTCTTTTAACAGTAATGTTAGTTTTCTTTAGGGCACTGTCATAACAAATACACAATAAAGCATAAATGTGATGTCTTTATATCCTTATCATCAGAGGTGTGAGATTGCCTACATTAGCAACTGCCCTTGAGCTAAACAAGATGCCTAAAATTTGAGATCTGTAGAAGATTTTACCATTGTTCTTGGGGTTAAGAATTTGTAGATAACTGATGCCAACATTTACTATGTAGCTTGGTTTTGGGGGATTTTGTTCCACTTCTAAAAGACTGTTTTGACAACATAGATTTGTCTATGGGTAAAATTGTTTGAAGATGGGCAGAATGTAACTTGTCATATTTGAAAACACCTATGAATTCAAGATTATCTCTGAAAGTGTTATTTAAAAAACATTAGGGAATTGACAAGCAGTTACTTGGAGTAAAACAGCACAGTCCTTTCAATGTCAATGCCACACTGATTTATACCATATGAGGATCTGCTCATAATAAGATCTATTTAAAAATTAAATATTTATACAACTAAGATACTACAGAAATTTTAAAAGAGTTTTCTTAATCTTGCCAGTAAAATTTTTTTGTGGTTACTACTATGTTTCTATCATGCTGTACTTTCAACTGAGCTATTACCCCCCAGTTTGCTGCAGGCCATTAAATCTCTGTATTTGTGAATGACTGTGTTGGACATATTAGTTTGAATAAAAAGCTTTTTCTTCCTAAAAGCTTTAAAGTTAACAAAAGATAATTACCCTGGAATTAAATATACAAGTGATAAATAGAAGGAAAGGCTTGTTAACAGCTAACATCTGAAAAATGAAAATAATTCTCTACCAAAAGAAAAAAAAAAACAAAGCAGGCATTTCAATGCAGTTGGGACCAGCGGAAAGCTCTTCATAAATCCAATGAGTTCTCTCTCTGAATAGTTCCTGGGAGCCAACTTCTGTAGACTGCTTTTCCCAGACAGTTTTGTTTATTTATTGGCATCTCCCTTTAAGTCAATGGCATATTCTGTTGAAGTCCTTGTATGTAAGCTGAAGATATTTTAATTAAAAGCTGTAAATTAAGGTCATCGTTTTGAGGATTTCTAAGCATAGTCTCATGCCCTGGATCATGTACACCTCAAGAAACATGTGATTCAGTAACTTTTGTATTTTGTAAGTTCTTTCTGCTGATCTATAGTCCAGATGTTCCACTAGAAGTTATCTGGAAGCCAATATTCTGTTTGGAAACAATTCTTTAACTACAAAATAATGAGTTGACTCATCCGCCTGGAATAATGAAAATAATTCCCCCCTCCTCCATGAGTACAGCTCAGCTTAGTTCACTGATTTAACAGACAGAAAACGCAAGTTTCCTGAATTTTCATTGTCATCTGATTTCGCAAGTACTTAGTACTCACTGCCTGTTCAGACAATTGTCCAAGTGTTACTAAAAATGTCTTAAGTTTCTCTACACAGATAAGTATACGAAGTTTGAATTTCAGCTAAAAAAGTTAAAAGATGTTTGAGCACCACTGGAATGTCAGCTGCTTATTCTGTGCTTTTGTTTATAGCAAACATGCATAAGGAGTTTTCCACTGCAGTCTAGGGTACACATTTTCATGCTTGATTTGACTGTAGATGAGCTGCACATCTGGAGATGTTGAGCTTTGATTTTTGTATGAGCTGAATGAGTTGACTAAATGGTCATGCACTTTTAAATGGTCTTTTAGGAAAGAATATGTAGTATACTCACCTTAACAAAATTATAACCGAACACTTCTGCATTCTAGATAAATCTCCCCTTTACAATATAGACTATGATCATTGTTATTCTGAATTTCCAGATGTTTTATTTGGCATGAGTTCACTTCAAAAACTTTTTCAGTACAAATATCGCTAATTTAAACCATCCAAATCCACTAATTATAGATACTTCTGGAATCAGGATGAATTTCCCACAGTAACACCAGTGTGCTTAAACATGCTCGCTTACGTAGAAAAATAAGTAACTGTTGATCCATAAACACAAAAGTTACAATAAGCCCTGTAAGACCCCCTCCACAGATAAAACAGTAAGCTTTTGATATCTTTAGATAGTAGTTTTAGTGATTGTATTCAAACAGAGAAACATTAGAAAATCATGTCTATATATATATATCCATATTTTTACTATTTTTCCTTATCTTAAATGAAGTAGAGTTCAGGATAAAAGTTGATTAAAAGTGTTTGAAGTGTTATATACAGCAGTACTTTTGGTAAAGGGCATCTTTTGAACATCTTAAAAGATAACTAACTGACGTTTGTTTAACACCTCAAGTACATAGTCAAACATCAATTTGGGGAACATATATCCACATTTACTGCACTATTATGACATCTTATCCTTAATATTTTTTCCACCAATAATTAATCTATTAAATTATTTTCTGTTACTAAAGAAAGAATGAAAAAATATGCTAACAAAATTGGATGATACATGGATGAATATAAATCTGCGAGAAGCTAATTTTACATTATGGCCACAAAGGTGTATGATTTTTTTATGACTTTGAATTATTCATACGTGCACAGAAAAAACATATCCAGAAGTCTATATATGTTCTGTAGTATGGCTTATCTGATTATAATACTACATTATTTCATAATGACTTTAGTCATTCCCATGCCATAGGAACGTGTCAAATTTCTGAAGTAATGATGAATGGCAACTTCTAAGCTAGTTTTAATGGCCTTAGGAGTCCCTAAGAGTAGCATCTGTTGATGAGACAAGACAATATTTAAAAAAAAAAACAACATGCATCAACCAAATGACGCAGCAGCAGCTAGAAGCATAACAGATTCATTTGCAACAAGACCATGCACAATTGGGCAAATACAAGTTATAAATGAAATGGAGTCTTGGGATTTGTCCTGAAAGATACTGCAGCTGAACTTTGACATAAAACATCCAGGAAAGTATTTCAACAATGCTCACCCAGAAAGAAAAAGCCCTCACCAACCACACTCTGAGTTATATCCCAGGGGACAGAACCACACCATTCTCTCTGACTTCAGCTGTCATGATTGGTGAGTAGGCAACAGGTGTTGTTCCTTAAAGGAAAGAATCAGAGTTCCAAGTAAAAGGGAGAAAAGGAGATTTTGTATGGGAAGTTCAGCTGATGAAGAAAAGACTGTGCAGGTAGGAAGAATTCTCTAGCAAGTACATAACAGCCAGAAGAACTTTTCAAAAGACTAGTATTAAATCTGCACAGGGCTATGTGTAATCAATGAATATACAGATGTCATAGCTACAAAATTAACAAGAGAGTTTGGCTGAGCAGGTTATAACAAAAGAGAATAGATAGAGTGCTTACCCTTATCCTACACTCACTGCCAAACTCCAAAGGAGGGATCTCCAGAAAGGGATCCTTCCCTACTAGTAGAGTGCTCTTAAATGGGTCTAGGAGATGTGCACCCAGGCTCCACCCATTCTGGCAGTAGAGGAGAATTGCCTTCACCTGTGCTCCCATGGCTGACTCATTGCTTGCCTCAGGTGATCAATCAGAGGTTCAGGCCTTGATTCAACAGTTCCCATACAGGCTAGAAAAAAAAATAATGTTTAGAGGAAGATATCTCACTAAGATTGCTTTTGTGTTGCTGGATATAAAAAAAATGCCGTCTTAAAATAGGTGCTGAATCTGAGAAAACATAAAGACATCCAGATTTACTACAGGATTCTGTTGAGACTGTATACAGAGAAGAAGTTCAAACTTTTCTAAAATGCCCCCAAGTACTAGAATATTTACAGAATGATTACAGTTTAAGAGCTTTACTGAGCTGATATTTCTCTCTTCTGTTTTTTTTTCATATCATCCATAATACTTGTCAACATTTAAACTTTTATGGCCTTAAAATGTAGAATAGCTTGGGGCAGAATTAATTCAATCATAACACTTTTATACTGAAGCAAATCACCAGTAAAATTAACACCCATTAAAACAAAAAATGTTTAAAACCTAATATCTCATTGCAAAACTGTCCATTTAGTGAAACCAAATTAAAATGCAATTAGCTTTATAAGTGATGTATATAATATCTAGGAAGGTCAATTGCTCTGTACTTCACAGCTCTAATTTGTTTTGAGATTAGCTAGTATAAAAGAATTTGGAATGGCTTTTAAAGTTTTTATTTTCGGGGAGTATTTCTTCCTGTATGTTGCCTTTGCATAAGTATTATTACTATGAAAGAGAAGCTGAATAATTAGTTGTGAATACTTTTTTGTTTGTCTGCTTTTGATAATAGCTCTGAACGATAGTTTGCAGTAATAAACATCCCCATATAAAGAAACTCCACATATTCAAAGATTACAAAGACACCCAACCAAAACCTAAATATCTATCAAAGGGACATTAGACATCTGTTTAATGGTATGAAGAATTACTCCTCTCTAAGTAGCTATTTCTCTTCTATGACCTGTGGAAGATAAGGACAGTGAGCTGAGATGAATGTTGAGGTTCTACTTTTATTAAATTAATTGATTAGATGAATCTTCACTAACTGTATGTAGTGATTTAATTTGAAGAAAAATGTTTATCATATTGTAAATCCTTTGTGCTAACTCTTGGTAGAGAAAAGATCAATTTCAAACGTTTTTATATTGTTATAAGATGAAAAAAATCTGTGACAAAATAATTTGCTTCTGCTATACGTTACTCAACAAATTATGAACCAGCATGAGCTGGAAAATAAATTCTCAGCTAGTGCTTTTATGACTCTTCCATGTAAATTATTTAACATCCTTATTCATCTGCTCTTCGTGCTACCAGGTTTTGTTTCTCTTTAGTTACTAGTGAACTAAAAAGGTCTCCTTCCACAGGATATGCATATTTGATCTTGCCACTTCTGTACTATGTAAGGAAAAATGTTCCAAACTGTCTGCATTTTCTGTATTTATTTAAATACCACATCCCTCCATATATTGATCAATTATTTTATAATTACTCTTGATCCCATTATGCTAAACATACTTTATCATTTAGCTGCAATTCAATTGGACTTTATCTTCGATATCTCATACATTCCAATATATGTTTTTCTTTCTTTTTCATTTTCATGAATATATCTCTTTTGTTCTTTGTTTTTTCCACCAACTGCCTTCACTTCACTTAAAACCCAAAGAGCTTTTAACCAAAGTTACCTTTGTTTTTGATTGTTTTACAATATTTGATTAATATAAACTACAAAGAGATTTAGAATATAAATTACAAATAGGTTTTTTTTTGGTAATAGGTTTTCTTGTTTCTTGTGGAATGACCATAGATATGACATTTTATTTACATTTATAAATTACATCAAAGGTTTGGTTGCTATCAGGTAACTATGATTTTCATTTATTTAATAAAGAGAAAATTGGTGTATTTTCTGACTTCATTGCTCATTTGTATCAAAGAAGTATCAGGGGAAAATTACCCTCTGGCCTTATTTCTAGTAAATTACAATTACCGAGCAAACCAGACATAGTCAAGCTTGGAAGAATTTAAATACCTGTTGTTTTGAAAGTGGTTTTTTTTTCTTTTGACATTTTGGACAAGCTGTTTGGTAGTTTGAGAATAGGTATCACTTCACACCTTAACATATTTTTGTACAGAATGAATATACCTGTGTAAAACCATTGTAAAAGCTTGATGTTTGAATGTTTACATATGCTTATGATAATCATGATAAAAGTATCTAAGGAAATGAGGTTTTATGGGTGTATTAATACATACATATATATATAATTGCCTTTTAACTTAAGTCATATGCCTGAGCTCTATCTTGTCTCATATCCAACGCATCTGGGTGGAAGCCCAGGCTCAACCATGGGTTCTGGACGTGCTCTGGAGCATGATGAGGGAGACAGCATGTGCTCCAGCTGTCTTGGGCATGTACTTTATGCTTCCACTCTGAGCAGCAGGAACATGCGTGAGCAGGTACAATCAGTTATTCAATGTGTGCTCTCCATCACTCTTGGCAGTGATGTCAGACATCTGGCTCTCACTCCCTGGCTCATGGTCTGTGTACAATGCATAAGACTAGATAGTTTTGTGTTATTTGCTGGTGGGTTTGATGTGTGTACCCTCTTCTTATTCTGATCTGTGCAAAGATGCAACATCTGTAGTCTTTATATACCCTATGAAGTGGAAAACTTTGCAGAAAACTATGATCTTAAGTGAATATTACCTAAAGTGAATATCACCTTTGCATAGATAACTATATTTGTGAAAGCATACCTACAGTGAAGAAATCCAATGATTTCTATAGCCTTTTGTTTATTCTGCCATTGATCTTCTTCAATATGAACAAGTAGTAGCAGGTATCAAATAGGACAAGGGGGAATGGTTTTACACTGAGACAGGGGAGATTTAGGTTGGTTATTAGAAGGAAGTTTTTCACACAGAGGATGGTGTCACACTGGAAAAGGTTACTCAGAGAGCTTGTGGATGCCCCATCCCCAGGGGCATTTAAGGCCAAGCTGGATGTGGCCCTGGGCAACCTGGTCTGGTGCTTGGTGACCCTGCACATATCAGGGGGGTTGAAACAAGATAATTTTTGAGGTCTTTTTTAACTCAGACCACTCTATGATTCTATGAAATACATTTCTTTGTAATCTTCAGTTAGTAAAAAAGTAAGTCAAGAGTGTGGCTTGGCTGTATTTTAAGAGAAACAACCCATTACAAATGTTCTTTTTGTGCTTGTCACAAATGTCACAAATTTCACAGCTTGTGTCAGTGGTGGTATGAACCACAACTCCAGAAGAAGACTGTTATCTTAAGCAGATCAGAAGTTCTGAAGGAGCTGGCTGAGGTGGTTGCCGAGCCGCTCTCCATCATATTTGAAAAGTCGTGGCTGTCAGGTAAGGTCCCAGATGACTGGAGGGAGGGTCACATCACTCCCAATTACAAGAAAGGGAGCAAGGAGGACCCCAGGAACTACAGGCCGGTGAGTCTCACCTCTGTGCCTGGGAAGATCATGGAACAGATCATCCTGGATGACATGCTTGATCACATGAGGAATGGGCGTGTGATCCGAGACAGCCAGCATGGCTTCAACAAAAGAAAATCATGCTTGACCACTCTGGTGGCCTTCTATGATGGAGTGACGGCACTGGTGGACAAGGGAAAGGTGGCCAATGTGATTTACCTGGACTTGAGCAAGGCCTTTGACATGGTCCGCCACCACATCCTTATCTATAAATTGGAGGAATGTGGATTTGATGGGTGGACCACTCAATGGATAAGAAACTGGTTGAAAGACCGCAGACAGAGTGGTCATCAATGGCTCTATGTCCAGGTGGAGGCTGGTAATGAGAGGCATCCCCCAGGGGTCTGTCTTGGGGCCGGTGCTCTTTAACATCTTTATCAATGACATTCATGACAGAATCAAATGCACCCTCAGCAAGTTTGCTGACGACATCAACCTGAGTGGTGCGTTTGACACAGTTGAAGGAAGGGATGCCATTCAGAGGGACTTCAAGAGGCTAGAAAGGTGGGCCCAGGTGAACCTGATGAGGTTCAACACAGCAAAGTGCAGAGTTTTGCACTTGGGCCAGAGGAATCCCAGTCATCCATACAGACTGGAAGGAGCAGTCCTTGAGAGCAGCCCTGCAGAGAAGGACCTGGGGGTCTTGATAGATGAAAAACTTAACATGAGCCAGCAGTGTGCCCTTGCGGCTCGGAAGGCAAATTGTATCCTAGGCTCCATCAAAAGAAGGGTGGCCAACAGGGACAGGGAGGTGATTGTCCTCCTCTACTCTGCTCTTGTGAGGCCCCATCTGGAGTACTGTGTCCAAGTGTGGAGCCCCCAGTACAAGAAAGATGGGGAGCTGTGGGAGAAGGTCCAGAGGAGGGCCACGAAGATGGTCAGGGAACTGGAGCACCTCCCCTATGAAGACAGGCTGAGGGAGCTGGGCTTGTTCAGCCTGGAGAAAAGGAGGCTGCGGGGTGACCTCATTGCAGCCTTTCAGTACCTAAAGGGAGCCTACAAAGAGAGGGGGAATCAACTCTTTGAAAGGGTTGATAACTGCAGGACAAGAGGAAATGGTTTTAAGTTGAGGGAGGGGAGATTTAGGTTAGATATTAGGAGGAAGTTTTTCACACAGAGGGTGATGGTTGCCCAAGGAGATTGTGGATGCCCCATCCCTGGAGGCATTCATGGCCAGATTGGATATGGCTATGGGCAGCCTTGTCTGGTGGTTGGCAACCCTGCACATAGCAGGGGGCCTGAAACAAGATGATCATTATGGCCCTTTTCAACCCTGGCCATTCTATGATTCTGTGATTCAAATTTTTATTTCAGTTTACTTATATTCTCAGAAAATAGCTTCATGATCGTTTTACTTGATGATAAGTTTGTAAGAGCCTTTGCAGTCTCTGCAAATCAAAGCGGAACAAAAGGTTCACAGAGAACCTCTTTGACAGTAATACCCCCTTATTGATTGATTTAGCATGTGGTCTCTTCACTTAGGCAGTTATTACTAGGACATCCTATTGTGCTATTATTTTGTTAGATTGGCTTCTTAAAGTACAGAAAAAGACCAACTCTTCAGTAGGTAAATTTGGTGAAAGAAAATAAATGGTTAAAAACATGTGCACAAACTACCTGGGTGAAAATCCTGATAATTTTCATGAACAGTAAATCCTAGTTCTTCAGGAGTACTATTCAAAAAATGAAGTTTTCCCTACAGTAGATAAATACAAAAAGGTCACATAAGTTTTTCTCTTAAAATTATTGTGGTTGTTGATTATTATACATTGATATTGAAATAAAGTTTGGATGGCATTGCAGAAATTCAGAAAGAAAATGCGTTTTAATCAATGCACTTTAATCTGTACGACCTATGGAGCTGAGATAAGATAAAATAAAGCATTTGTTATGATACTTCTCTGTAAACTTATATATGATGGAAAATATTATTAGAATTAGAAAGGACATCAGCTAAAAATGTATTCATGTAGCTGATCAGTGCTCATGAAGTGCAATTAAAATTTATAGTATGACCCGACTGAATAGATTAGGACAGGGTACGTGCATGAAAATTTAATGGAATGTTTAATTAGGGTTTTTTTCAGTGCTGAATTTTTTTTGTTTTCATTTTGCTTTTAATGATATTTTTCATCTATTCTGGAAAAGTTTCCAAGTCTGGCAGCAAATTCAACATACAGAGTTCAAAAAGTCAGGCTGGTATAAATGTGTAGCAGAATTTCCTAATATATTGGATATATATTGGATATTGGAGGTATGGCAGTAGAGGTTGAATCTTCTTACCAATATTCCATTTTGTGTCTATGTGCCAGATGGCAGCAGAGGGACCGTCTGACAAAATGATGTCTGACATAGAAGTGTGAATGGAGAAAAAGTGTGTCATTGAATTCTTCCATGTGGAAAAAATTGCACCCACTGACATTCATCGATGCTAGCTGAATGTTTACGGAGACCAAACAGTGGATGTGAGCACACTAAGGCATTGGGTGGTGCGTGATGTGCACTGTCTTTTGGGATAGTAAATATGTTATCCTTATGGGTTTCCTGAAACTCAGACAAACCGTCAACTCTGACCGCTTCATCACAAGGCTAAGTAACATGAAGACTCCAACTTCCAGAGACTGACCAGAGAAGAAGACAGTCTTTCTCTTGCATATTGCCAGTCTTGACTAGGCTGTTCTAGGACACCCTCTGTATAGTCTGAATTTAGTGCTTCTTGAATTTCATCTGTTCAGGACGATGAAAGACAGACAGAATGGGTGACATTTTCCTAGAACACTACCATCATGACAGCTGTAAAACAGTGGATCATCTCTGCTGGTGCAAATTTTTACAAGTGTGGCGTGCAGACACTTGTTCATCACTGACAAAAATGCATAGCTAATGGTGGTGACTATGTTGAAAAGTAATATTTTGTAGCTGAGAATTTACTGTATCAAATAGTGTTATTGTGCTCTTTGTAGCTATTGTACAATTCCATGGAAACAAATAGGAGGCATTATTTTCAGTTCGAGCTACATACCATTATGTGCTATAATATGAATTAGTTTTAGCATCTATTTCACACAACTCAGTGGGTACAGGCTACTAATTTAATTTCTATTGCATTGTGTTCACAGTGTATCAGTTCAGAATTATATTATTTTCCTTTTGTCCATTATCTGTTTCCTCACCTTTCTCAATACTTTTCAGAAAAGAATATATAACCATGAAAAAGTGATATTAATGCAGTGTCCATCACTACCACACCTTGTGTCAAAACACTGAAGACCAAATCTTTTTTATCTATGTATTCCCACTGACGCTTTCATTATCAGCCAGCTTTCTATTCTACAGTAGATCAATGCCAGCTCCCAATGATTCCTTAAAACAGGTCATCCATGAGGATTGCTGCAGTAAAGATCCTGCTGTCTATCTTCCTTGTCTATCTCTCTCCTTGCTTTTGCTTTGCAGATGGCTCTTATTCTCAAGTGCAGCAGCTGTATACTAAATTGGAAGCCAGTAAATAAAAACAACTTGATGTACACACCTTCACTTCCTGTATGATTTAATTTAATAAAGATGGACAGGAAGGAAGGAGAGATACAAAGGAGAGCTTTGTGAAGAAGTATACAGTAAATGTAGCTGATATATATAGCTAATGCTAATACCATGAATCAAATGAAATAGATGTCGTTAATTGCAGCAAGTGTAAGAATGACATTCAGGACTTCAGTGTGCTAGAACTTCTCATAAAACTCTAAGTTCTAAGTTCTAGTTCTAAGAGAGAAACCAGGGCAAATAATATAAATAGAGCATAACTAAAAAAATCCGTCATGTTAATATGCCAAGAATCTTCTACAGGGCCATTTCCCTTGGTGAAGAGATCATAATCAATGTAATTTATAATTCAGTTTTACTTCTTTTACACTGTGAAAGACTTTTTAAAACAAAAAGTAAGGCATACAGTTGTGTGTTTTTTTAAAAAACAGTGACCAGAAAGAAAATAAGGGAAAAAGAGAGAAGAATCGTTTATCATACTTCTTTCATCACAACCACTGCTCTTCCAAGATTTTGTCCTATTTCTGACCATTTATTCCTCTAGACAGATATACAAGGTACTGATATCCTGAGATATACAAGATTACCAGATCTTACACAACAGTTGTTGAGGTTCACATCCAAGAGTCATTTCCAGCATTCTAATACTTACTGCAAATGAATAACACAGGCATGTGCACAGCCTAGATTTCAAATATTACATCTAAATATCTTCAGCCTACAATGCTAACAAACAGACCCAAGTTGCATGTGTCTCTGAAATTTGATGTTGCCTTCATTTCTTGGTGTGCTTTTATTCAAAATGCATTGTTACACTACTATAATAAAGCAATAGACAAAAGATATTTAGGAATTAGAACAAATGGAAACATGCAAATAATCAAAGCAATCAGCATACCAAACTGATCAGTGGAGCTTACTTATTGATACTTTTTTTTAATAACAAAAGCAGCAAGGAATATCTCCATGTAAGAGTCCAAAACCAGGATAAATAACTGCTTACATTTATTTGCTCAATACAATGCAGTACAAAATAATCCTGTTTTTGTCTTTGAGAAGATCAGTTGAAGAACTGCTGTCAAATGACACAAAGCATGTATGGATCTCTTTTGAATTATAGTTTTTAGCTTTACAGTGACTTAAGGGTACCTAGCAAACGCCTGGCTTTTAAAATTGCTTATTTCAAATTCTGTGCACATGACCGTGTGTTAAAAATTTTGCTAAATTGTTAACAAGAAAGTTGTTATCAGGTAGAATTAGGTTATATCGATATTAAAATATAGAAATATGTGTTTGTTTGTTTGTTTTTTAATGGCTTTCTTTTTCCTGAAGAAATGTCAAAATAAATGGGAAGGGACCTATGTTTTCAACTGAAAACAAAGCTTCAGAAGGTCAGAATGGGCCACTTCGGTGATAGTGTTACCAAATCGGCTGTTTTCTTAAATGATTATTAAGATTTAATTTTTTTTCCATTTTTTTCCATGTAAGATACTGTAAAGGATATAATGTGAACATGTGTAAGAAACCACCCTTCCTTCACAAAGCCCAGAACAATAATTCTTATTCTGTTTTCCCATTTCTCTGAAGAGCATTGCCAGCCATTGGAAGTGTGAGATCAGCAAGCAGTACGTCACTTCAGTTGAAAATACTAATAAAAATTAAATTAAAAAAAAAAAAAAAAGCAGAAGGAAAACTTAAAAAGGCATTTTGTGAGAAGTCCGAATATGTGAAATGAAAAACCAGAAGCAAATGAACAGAAGGAAAGAAAGAAGAAAATATGAGGTAGAAGTTGCCAAAATTTATAGTGAATAAACTCTTTTGACAGCTTTTATATACAAAGTTGCTTTGGGAAACCTTATCCTTACAAATGCAGAGGGTAGAATCCTGTTTTATTTTGTTAAAGCAACAGAAAGGCACAAGATGGTAACAAGCGGTCCATGCTTCTGTCTGCATCACTCTCTATTTTCATGCATTTGTTCATCTGCAGCTGCCTTCCCTCATCTTGAAAACTACTCTTAGCTTTCCTGCTGCTGGACTGTGGTGAGCTGTCTCGGCTCAGCCATCCTGGAAGCAGAATGAAAGCACCCAAGAGTGATTGAAGGTAACAGATAGATGGACTAAGTGCTCAGTAAACAATATGTGTGCCTATGAAAAATCTGCTGCCCCAAGACAACTGTCCATTTGGCCCAACCCCAGCATTTAACAGTTGCTCAAAAATATTTGAATTCCATTATAGTTAACTTTTCCCACATATTTACTGTAAAGTGTTGCCATTATGAGTTTCAGCTTTTGAAATAGACTGACCTATCAGAGTTCTGTCAGCAGAAGCTGGAGGCTCCAGTGAAAGCTGCATGTAGAGCTTGCTGTACATGATGCATTTCAATGCAGCTTTTCTCTTCTCATGCAGCATACAGTTTGATGAGCACAGGGAGCTCTGTGAGGAATGTGTGTGCAGTGAACAGCAACCAAAACACGGGGATGACATGCTGATAAGTAAAACTGTGTAATATGTAATATGTAATATGTAAAACTATGTAATATGTCTTTTTTTTCCTGGTACATAGTCTTGCCCCCCACCAGATGCTCACAGAATGCTGTATGGATGGGTTTTGAAAGGCACTAAGTGTTAGCCTGTTTCTTTTCCTTATCATTTGTTTGGAGGGAAAGACTTTAGCCAAAAAACAGACAATGTAATTCTCCTGTTTTTAAGATGTTATTTTCTAGAGGGGAACTCACAGTAAACAAAACACAAGAGGATGCCTTGCCAGTTAATGAAAATAATTACATGAAAAATTATGACTAAGGCTCTAAAGCTGATTTTAAGGCTTTGGCTAAGATTCTAAGACTTTGGAAAATACAAGTAACTTTTAATTAACTATGTGTGAGTTTCAAAAAATTCTTCCTAACTCTGCATAGAGTACGTGAGTTTAATTTTGTCAGACTTCTATCTCTCATGTCATCTTTGTTTCTGCTGAGCTCTGAGAATAGATTTTGTCATATGTAATGTCAAGAAACTCATTTTAAAAGCGTATTTTTCAGATAGAATTTATCTCATCCCACTTCTCAGCGCTGGCAAAGAGCACTGGCCTTGGTGCCAGCTGCTCAGAGTGAGAACTCAGCCTGTATACACAGGGTCTCTGTGCTCCCCATTTGAGCACCAAACACTCTTCATTCTTGTATCTTTCATTCTCCCTGGCAGAAGGTGAGGTTGACCTTTTGTGTTGCTGTATTTTCTATGATTATGTAGGAAAAAGCAGATTGAATGAGGAAACTTGGTAATGTTTGGGATACTTCTTACTTTCCTGAGGAGCTCAGAGCTAATCCTCACAACCCAGTCCCATCCCCTGAACAGTTGTGCTTCCTGCTTGTGGAACAACTTGGATGTAATTTCTCAACCAGAATCTTTTTCCTGAAGCTTTAAGCAATTTTTTTTTTTTTTCCCTCTATGAGTACCTGGGCTCATAGTTGTAAATACCATGAAAATAAGTATTGGAAGGTTATAAATCAATATTTATTGGAAAACAATGTAGGCAACAGAGGTTGATGTAATATTTCAGTCTTCTAATGGCATGAGGAAGCACTGCTCACATGTGAAATTTCCCTTCAGCTGCAGGTTTTTCACCCATAATCAATTCTGTTTGGGTCTGTTTCTTGGTAGCAGATACCAATAGAAGGGAAAATGTAGGTAGACTTGTATTGAAGCTACACTAATAGAAACTTCTTCAAGTTGTGGCCCCTTGGCTTTTTAAGCAAGTGAACTGAGCACCTCATGCCTTTACTTTCCAGGGCAAGTACTTACACAGCTATAAGATTACTAGCCCATGGCATAGCTCTTGGTACAGTACTTCTCATGATGAAGCCTTGTGTAATCTAGAAGCCTTAAAATCTAGTGGTTTATTTTGTGTCATTTTGTTGCTTGTTTGTTTCATTGGAAGCATTCTACAGGTAGACTGGAGCTTGGTGACATTACAGGGTGACACTAAAGTCACGTTGTATATCTAGTAGTTCCACTAATGGGAGTGTTATTTATCTGTAGGCAGAAGGCCTGTTGAAATAATATCACACTGCCAGTAGATCAGAAAGAGATGGGTCAGTTGCAGTTATCATCCTTTCACCTGTGCTGTCGTCAGGAAAGAGATCTTTAAATAAAATTGTCACAAGAACTACAGGCAGCTTTCTTCTCAGAGGGGAATAAAGGCAAAATGGAATTTGAGGATGAGAGTTATTTGGAGTTCTCTGACAGTTTAAAGTCACTCTATGTTAACTGCATGTTACCAGAGTGTTGAGGTGTATTCTAGAATTAGTTCACACACAAGCTAAGTGTTACAGTGACCCTTACTGATCCTGCAAGGGCAAGCGAAAGAAGTCTTAGTGCCACTCTGTCAGAAATAGCTATGTGGAGGTTGATTTAAAATAATACTGGATTTGCTTTTCCTCGCTTGTTCTTGCATCACTTTGTTAAACTAGCTTACAAAAGTTTTTAAGGTGTTACATTTACACTGAAAAACAAAATTCACTAAACTAAAGTTCTTTGTGTGGCATTAAACTAATAAATGATAAAACATAAGATAACAAAGAGAAATTTAGTATTTTTTTTTATTGTTGGAAATATGAAAACAGAACACAGAAGTATAACTCAAAATACCTGGAATATTTCATCCCAACTTGAAGAGCTCACTCTGATCTCATCCTCCAAACATCAATATTTCAAGTGGGATAGATGGGGAAGGCACTGAATGCACAGCAGCTCCTCATGTGCTGGGGACAATGTCCATCTTACCTCACACATCCTGGGGGTCACTATCCATACTAGCCACCTCTTTCCTCATTGTGTCCTTGTGTCCCATGGAGACGCCATCTTACAAATGAACTTAACTCATGTCTCATATGGCAGTTTAACATTTAAATCTTTAGTTACTGCTGAGATCAAATGGGCAACTGGAATAGATAGAATAAACTTTCGTACATGGATGATCTGGATTTGAAGATGTATGCACAGAGTGATGAGCATGCAAACAGCTTCAACTTTTGAGGTGTAAATATGGAACTTTTTTGAAGTTAATTTTATTGTAAATATATATGAATATACAGTTCTCCTTGTAAATAGCCAGTTGCTATGGGAATGTAGCATACAAGGCTTCATATTTTACTACAGAAATGTCTCCATGTAGCTTACTATCATGGGCCTCAGGCATCTGAAGTAACTGAGAAGAAATTAAATAATTAGAAGAAAGCATGTATTTAATGACATAAATTTATCTTTAAAATACAGTTTGTAGTCTGTCCTTAGAGAGCTCTTGAGAGTACCTTGCCATGTGAGATTTTCTGAGCACTAGCAGAGCTTTTAAATGGTTGTTAAGAGACCGGTATTTCCAAGTGATCAGTGTGGTTTACTTTAATATGAATCAAACCCTAATTTCAAGACTAATGTCTTTCTTCTGTTTCTATATGCAGCAGATGGCACATGCAACTACATCCTACTTTCTAATTCCTATGTGACATTTATTATTCATCAGAAAGGAAGTTAAAAATATTATCTTTTCCAATTCCTGGTTTGGGTAATTATATAAATTAATGTTGCTTTAAGCAACATTTTATTTGAAGACATTAAAGATATAAAAGCATAGCATAGGGGCCACCCAGTGGGGCAGAGGTGAACTGTTCTGGCATAGTTCAGTAAAGCAAAGCACAAATGTTCAAAATTTCTGCTTGCCACCATTTTCTACCATGCATTTCTGTGTTCATTTGGGCATATTTTTCCATTAACTACTAAGAGGTCCATAGCAGTGTTCCAATATTTAAATATATTTAAATATTTAAATATATTCAAGTCTTCTGACTTCTGAGTTTCTTACCTGACTAACTGAAAAATTGAAAATCTGTATTTTTAAGTTGGTATGATGTTTGTAACATACCTTACTAGACTTAAAAAGTGGCAATCTTAGCCAAGAGGAAAAATTGCTTGAGAAATAAAAATGTATTGCATGCTGTTATTTTTTTTTTCTTTAGACTGAAATAGTCCGTGAGTTGTTTTTTGAAAGATACCTAAATGTTTTACAAGTACATATTCTTGGTTTTCAAGAGTTGTTACTGAGACAATAACAATGTTTTGTCCAGTTCACAGGTTATGAGTTTCACCAAATTCTCTGTAGAAACCGAAATGTTAATTTTGGACTTTTTCCTCTCCAAACAATTATAAGCAGATTGGAGATTGCAATTGCAAATCCAAAAAAAATTCCTTCAGTCATTCCTGAGCCTTTAAAAGCTTCAGTTAAAGTGGAGCGAGCAAAACACAGGCAAAATATCTGCTTTTGATTATATGGAATTTCTCTCTGGTATTATCCAATTGTTTGTTTTCAACCCTATTGACAGGAAGGGAAAAGCCTTCTTTAACTGTTTCAAAGTAATTATTACCACCAAGTAACAAACAAGTCTACCAGTGCTTGAAGGGTGGTCACAAACCAAATGCTTAGTATTTTCTAGCTTCTGCAGAACATGTCATTACTTGATCAAAGCCCAGTCTGGCCAATTGATCTTCCATTTTCCCCTGAGAATCTGTATACAGCAGTCCACTTTCTACAAATACATGAATTCTCTGATCAATGGAGTGAACGTATCACATATTCAGATTCCTTTTCTGTTTACCCATTGCTTCTCGCATCTAAATTAAATTCTAAAGAGCTACATAGTTCCGCAGAGAGTCCCTTCGCCCATGTATTCATTAGTGCATAGACACAACAGCAACAAACTCAAGGCAAAATGGATGTTATCATTCATATCTTTGTGAGCTTCAATTTACATCTAGTTATTAAACATTGCTTCCCAGCAAGTATTCTTTCTAGGAAATGGATGTACAATTTGGTTTTGGATTAGTTTTCTCTCCATATTTCTTAGAAGCACAGCTCTTTCCAATACGTTAACTGAATTGAAATAGGCTCTCTGAAGTATGTTATGCATAGAATGTAAGTCTAATTGGGGTGAAATCTTTCACAGCATAGTCCTTCCTATAGTGATACAATTCTCTGCATCTGCAGATTCAGAACTACACTCATGCAGATGGAGCTCTGAGAAAAAGGCTAACTCCCAAACCCATTGTTTTTTGTCCCCTTACCAAATATTCTAAGACAGGGAAATCTAATGAAATGATTTCACAGGATTTCATCTTCTTATTCCAGTAATCATTTGATTTTTCCATTGAGCTTTATTATTCTCAGAGTTCTATGTGATTTCCACGCAAAGGAAACACTAACACATGATAATTTAAAACTCTCCTTATTATTCCTCATAAGAACTTCAATAAATCATTATAGTATTATCATTATTCAGACTTGTTTTGACAAGGCTACAACCTTCGTGTTTCAAAATGAGTTAGATCTGAATTTATGTAAACTCAGGGTAGTTTATGTGTTCTGAAAATGTCACAAAATTTTCAATGCTATATATCTTCATAGTGCTAATTTACCACTAGAACCATATGTTCCCAGTCTTAGATTACAGCTGTATAAAACAGTCAGATTCATGTTCATTAAAAGTATGCCTGTGGATAGGTCAGCCTATATATATTTATTTTAGGTATGAGTTAGGGTTCACATTATATTGCTAGTCACTTGGTAGAGACTGAGATAGGAATGATACAGAGGAACTGACAAGGAAAGAAAATGTGGAAACGACTTTTTGTTGTCTAAAGAAGGAAGGTTCATATCCGTATTCAAAGGATTCATATTCAATATTCAAAGGATTATTTATATATTACACATTTGCTATAATCTTGCTAGCACAGAAATAAACTGACAGAGGTGATATTTCAAAGAGTGGATTTCTTTTCATAAATGTTCAAGGCTACAGTTTTGGTTCTTTTTAACAAGTTGGAGAAAAACACTGTCAAGTATAATGAAGAAAAAAGTATCCAATAGAAAAACAGCTGGTTTTGGTTGACTTTCCTTCTTCTCAAAGTGGTTCATGAAGGCGAGAGGTGCTTATACCTACATTGCTATATATGAAAATGTTCTATGAAGGGAAATCTAGCATGTCATATGTTGTAAGAAATGCCATGCAGTATTGTTATTTTATTTTTGGTGTTTTTGTTTAAACAAGTTAAATAGATACATTAAACTTATATGAGTTGTTGGCACGCAAGTTATTGCTTCCTGGGGACTGCAGCAAGTTACTGAAACCTTTTTGAAATGATGTCAGGATTTTTTTGTAATTGAATATGCATATTTTACATGTTAGAGGCTGAAATACACTTTTTTTTGGCAGGCTGTTTCAACAGATGCACATGCTGGGGCCTTGTTCAGGGAGGTCTTACAGCATACGTAAGTCAATATTTGTGCATAATTTATAAAATTGAGCAGTGGAACATGGCTTTTCCATCAAATTTACACAATCATATTTCTCTCACTTTGTTTTTTGTATGAGGAGAACAGAATGTAGAAGCCCAAAAGACATCAAGGATGTTAAAAATAAAATAAATAATAATTAAATTAAAATGTAGGAAAATTAACTACATTTTATTAGCTAATTCTAGTAGAAATTGACATTTTTGCTACTAAATAAAAAGCATGAATAGGAAGCAGAAACGAGAGTACTGAAAACTTGTAATTACTCTTTCAAATCCATACTCCAGTCTCTGAAAGTTTCTGTTTAATTATCCTGTCTTTCAACTTCCTTCAGGTTTTGATGAAAGATATAAACATAGGCTATGTTGTACTGAGCAGAAGCTATTTTCAAAGCATGTCTAAAGTGTTCATAATGTTGTTTAAACAGTTCCATTCTAGTTCTTTATATTGCCTTAATATATTCCAACTATGAATAAGGGAGGGCAGAGTTAACATGCATGTGAGGAAAGTGAATTGTGTCTCAGACATGATGCTGCATGACTGAAGGTCACTGAACTCCAACCATACTTTCATAATAATTAGAAATACATTGAAAAAGATCAGGAGTTTAAACATCATCAACCATTTTCTGTGCAAAGACAGTGTGCATATTAAGATAATATAATCCTGAAATATTTTAAATGCCAATAAACACTTATGAACATTTTTCTGGAGGATGATCCCCTATTTCACTACATTTTAAACATATTCTTGTTGGTCAAATTCAAAAGACAGGAATAAGATCAATGGTGTTCCCAGCACAGCTACTTGCATTTACAAATTTACATTGCTAGCTCATGTTCTGCTCACTCATTATTTTCTTATTTATTTATTTTTGTTAGTTCTGATTACTAAGATAATATTCTACCATTTTTATGTTGTCCCTATAGACAGGATAACTCTGTTTCATTATGATGTTTCATTAAGATGTATGTTCAATTTTTGTAGGAAAAACTTATTTACTGAAGCCTTTATAGTGAATTTTGAGCAGTGATGAAATCATGCCATTTGTTGTTTAAAATTAAAAAATGTGAGACAACGGAGAAACTGAAAATCCATTCTAGTGACCCTAATTTACCATTAGTTCCAGCTACTATCTTTAATTTACTTCCTATCAAGAAATAATGACAGAGTGGTGACCAAGATTTATAATTTTTCATTCCAAGAAAAGTATCCATTAGACAGTATTATAGATTTTTTTGTGTAAAAATCTGCAATTTTGATTATTAGTTTATTTTTGGTATGGTAAAAATACTCTGATAAGTTTGTTGTTTATAACATCTTTTTATTGTGCTTCCAAAACCAGAAATATTGATGTATATATATTTAAAAATAACCTAAAAGGAAACAAAATTTAAAAAAAAACATTATTACAGTTTCTATATAATATATCAGTAAATGTCTTTGATGTTTTTACTAACAAGTTTCAGTGAGTAAATAATTTTACAATGGAAATATTATCAGTTCTGTTATTTAGTGAAATTCTAACCCATCAAAGCATCTTTATTCACTAAACCAATAAACCTGGATTGAACACAATTGTTTTAAGCAGTTGAGATTTTGTCAAATGCATAGCAAATTAATTATATTACTGAAAACTGAGAGAAAATGTAGCAATTTCAGATTAGATTTCATAGAATAGAATCATTTCAGTTGGAAAATACTTTATGAACATCAAATTCAGCATGTCACCTAACTACCAAGCCCAGCACCAATCTATGTCCCTAAGCACTTCATCCACAAGTCTCCTGAACACTAACAGGGATGACAACTTCACCACTATCCTGGGCAGCCTGTTCCAGTGACTAACCACTCTTAATGTGAAGAAATTCTTTCTAATCCCCCATCTAAACTCAAGGCTATTTCCTCACACCCTATCAATTATCACCTGCTACCAACACCCCAACCTTGCTACAACCTCTTTTCAGGTAATTGTGGGGATGAATGGGGGGATTTATTTATACAACTTAAGTTTTATGTTTGTTCAAGTCTTTGTCTTATAAATTGTATAGGAAGAAAAAAATCAAGGATTTATTTCTGCACAGATAGGAATTGTTTAACAGCTTCACAAGTAGTTAACGATATTGCATGATAATCATGAAGAGCTATTCTAGCAGAATGTATTGTTGTAGCAAGCATGAGCTGCCAATTTTTAGAAGAATTTCCAGTCACAACATTTAGATTTTTTGCATGAACTTTCTAAAGAATATGAAATAATTATACATAAGCCCTTAATATTTGGTTCCACTTGTAAAAACAAAAGCCTGTCAACATAAGGAAGTAGAGTTATTTAGAAAATGCACTAGGAATTACGCTGTTGTGAATGAACACTTTAGCTGTGAACAAGCTGATGTACTTAATAATTCCAGGTTTCACTGCCATCCTGTGAGTGCCAGGAATGCAGCCTAGCTGTTATCACCAGTTATAGCCACCAGACCACAGTCTTATTAGTATAACTACTTCATTTTAGGAAAGATGTCTCGAGATTGTGGTAACAAAATAGTATTTTCCAAAAGTCTCCATTGAAATAGCTTGAAGAGTTACTGGGAAAATAGACCAAAACTAGATATTTCACATTCCTGGCTACTTCTATTTCCATTCAAGTGCAGTTACTGATTTCAACATCTTACTGCCATAAATTTCCGATGAAATGATAACAACATCAAAGATACGGTGTTAGAGTTGACATCAAGGTCATATTGTCATAGTTTTTCATAGACAGGGACAAACTTTCTTATATAATAGGGAGAACTAGCTAAGGATTCAGCTTTATCAAGCATATCATAATACAAACAACTGGAATAATGAATCTAAAGACAATTTCCCAGTATGCAGATGTGATTAAATTGGGTGGAACATAAAGTAATGAGGACTAATAAAGAAGGACTAGAATCACTGAAGAAATACGCCTGAGCTAATTTATAGTAAATAAGCATTGACAAAGATGGATGTATCTTTTGGTGTTAAACTGAAAGAAACCTCATATGTGTGAATGGACTGATGTAGAACTCTTCTCGTTTCAGGTGGATAATTCCAACCTCTGTCAATATCCTGAGTATGTACATACTTATAAGTATACATATGTATTAAAAATATTTTTATATAACTATTGTTATATATAAGTATTGTAAATATACTATATATATAAAAGTATTGTAAATATAACAACGAAAAATAAATGATGACGAAAAGAAAGAATGTGAAGTATCAAATGGGAATAGAAATGGAAAAAAATAGAGGAATGAGAGTGGAATAAACTGGAAGTACAACATATTTAAAGTTCTTTTCAAATCTTCAAAGCTAGAATCAAACACAAATTGAGGAGTCTTGCTTTAGTAAGAAGATTCAGCAGAATAAATAATTTTTTCTTTCCTATATCTAAATTCTTACTGTAAGATTACTGAGTTCTGACTTCCTTGTCAAGTGTTCCTATATGATATCTATGAAAATGCAGAGGTTTTCTTTTCCAGTCCTTTATTCTTTCTGAATATTACCCATATTGAAAATTTAAGTCTCGACATAGATAGAGCATGAGAGTTTAGTAAAGATAAGCATCTCAAATTTTAGCTACTGTTCATAAAAGTTGGACCAAAGTAGCCTAAAAAACTCATTGAAATAAGCAGTCTGTATATATATATATACTCTTTTACTACCATATACTCACACTGTGGTAAAGATGCAAATTTTCTGACTTATCCTCTATGGTTAGATTCCTCCAGATCTTTTATATTCACTAAATGTTCTTTGGCCTTCGGAAGGCCTTTTTGTCCCTTTCTAATTATCTGCATTGTCCTCAGTCTTCTTTTATATTTTATTTTACCACAGGCACCATCTGTGGCCTGAATCCAATCCCAGTTTTATGATTTATTTTACTTTCAGAGTGAGACAGCTTTATCAGTTTCTCTCTTTCTTCAGTCTGATATTTGAGCAAAATCAATTAGGAGCTGTTACTTTTGGAGTGACCTACGTAGCGCTACTATCTTGATTTCTTCAGGATTTTTGGCATGCCTTAGGGGACCTAATGCACTTCCAAAAACAAGCACAAAGAACATATGACTCATTATAAGCCTGTGCATGCACTTTTCTTCAAGAAATACTAAAAGTACTGGATTTCAGAGCAGGGATGTTTTAGTATCAAGGCAGTTTTGAAAACAAACCTCAATAGTAAAATCAATATACATTAGAACAAATAATCCTTGAGAAACAAAAAAACTCACCCAACTAGGCTACAACTGTGCTAGTACTGCTTTTGCCGAGTCATTGTTTCTTGTTTCTCGACACATTCTCTCTGCATATCTAACCAGAAGGTGCTCAGACTGTAGGGATTGTCTTTATTCTGCTTTGCATATGCTTAATCTGACAGTGCTTTCTATGTATAATGTGTACTTCTAATTGTGATTATTATTAGAAGTAGAGCTATTTAACCACATATGTGGTATTTCCAATTTTCTCAGTCCTTTCTAATAAGAAAATGTAGTAAGAGAGAACAGAAGAATACAATATTTTGAAAGCATATGACTTGTGTCAGAGAAAATGCTAATGAGGCACTTTATTTTGGATAATTGGACTGACTGGTTTATGTTCGGGGTTCAAATAAATAAGAAATTAGAGTGGAAGCCAATGGAAAATCCTTTAGAAGCCATAAGACAGTTCCATTAAGAGTCCTTTTATTATTATTATTATCATTTCAAGAATTAGCAACACTTAATTGTTCTGTAAGATCAAAGAAATTAGACCAAAGAATGTCTATTATGAGCCATTGGATAACTGAATTGCATAAGGAAACTGTCAACCAAAGATAGACAGCCAAGGATTGTTCAGGAGCAGCAGAAAAAAATGATACAACTAACTGATCACACACTGGTGATTTGAGTGCCATGCAATGCTCTGAACATAGCATGTCCACTGTCATTTAAGTTACTTGTAAGGTTCAACTTGAAAATGAGATGGATCCTTCCCTCTCTATGCTTTACTTTTCTTCCTCTGAAGAATCAGTTTTAGACCACTTGACAGAAACACAGATATGCTTTTGATCACCAGCAAATGGATTTGCTGTGATCCTGCTCTCAATTTCATAGCTAACCTGCTACTTAGCAGTCTGACTAACTGAATAAATCACTGAGTGCTAGCTTTAAAGCTTCTCTATATAACTCATAAAAGCTATCAATGTCAGTACCACAGGCAAATTACCCTTTTCTTAAAATTATGATGACTATGTTATACAGCACAGATTTTAAAACTGTTGTTACTAGTGAGATACCATAGCTTGTTTATTATTCCTGCTGTTTGTTATTATTGTTTCTATGCTAACTCTAGCTAAACAAGTTATTTTTCAAATACAAACATATTCCATATTCAAAGGCATGTCTCTCTGGACTGTATATGCCTTCAAGGGAAATCCTTAAGCATTCTAGTTTGTGATGTCTACAGAGAGCCCAACTCAAAGGACAGCCAAGGTTTTATGTCATCTGATTCCAAAATGTGGCTACTTCGCAGCATGCAAAGGATGCTCGAGCTCAGGTAGGAGAGAATGAATAGGTTAGTTCCTTTCTGAATATTTAGTTTTCTCTTCAGACACTTGGCACAATAACAACTAATTTAAATTTCATTTTGATTTTTTTTTTGCATAGCAATTATTGGTTTGTTTTGATAATAGCTGGAGGGTAAGTGTCAGATTGTAGAATGAGCTTAAAAATAAAAGAAGCATCTACTGTTTTGTAAAATAGAATATAAAATTGCTCAATTTATAAAACTCCCTGAGGTTCTCCGGGTGAATACTCAGATAAATTCAGGAAGCGCCATAATAAAGTTTCAAAAATTTCCTTTTAAAGCAGCATAGCACTTTTTCCTAAGTCTTGAGTTTGTTGACAGTGCCAAAAATGCTTCCCGTATTGCTTCTTTTAGACTCCAGAAAATACAAAAAAAAAAATACTAAGGAATAAAAAAGCAGATAAACATGTTTTATTATGCCTTTGTCTGTGAAGACAGAAGTGCTCGCATGCTTGATGCTCCCAGGAGGAGTAATCAACATATTGTACAATGAGAGACAATAAATGTATCTAAAAGATGTTTTCAAGGTGACTAATATTAGTAATCAGGTGTGTGTTTAACTGGAATCCTTGAGAAGAGTACATATGTTTCTTATTATTTACTGACATTGTTATTCAAAATGCTATCTCATCTATTAATATTTTTTTGTTCACATATTTTTACCATTTAGATATTTGCAGAAAAAATGAAAAACATTTTAATACAAATAAATGTAATAATTAGTTAGAAATGTTAATTAATTTAATACTAATAAATAATACTAAGAAAAACTGATATTTAAAAGTGTGGGGTTTTTTTTTTTGCTTTTTTTGTAATTGCCTGCTTAATGCTAATGTACATTCACTTTGAAACCTCTAGTACAAAAATTTACAGTATTAATAGCCTGAAGAAACTGTTATATTTTAATGTCTTTATGGCAGTAGAAGCTGTGCAAGTTGTCTTCTTCACACCTTGGTTTTCTAGGAAACCATAAGCTTAACAAGCAATTTTTCCGAAAGAATAATTTAGGGTCTTCATGTTGAAAAATTCTTCTGGAAATAAATTGGGTTTTGAACACAGAAGTCTTGGAGCTAAAATTCAGTTATTAAAATAGCAAATTACGTGAAAGATTTCTTGAGGTAGAAGTACACTGGAAAGAAAAATAGAACATCTAAATCTTCAGTGGAATGAGGAACTCCTCTATTATGAGGTCACTCCCAAAGTAATGCCTCCCATTTATTTCAGTGGAAACTACAACATACAAAGAACACCATAACACTATTTGATAGAGGAAATTCTCAGCAAATCAGAACACTGTTTATCAACATAGTAACTACTTTAGCTATGTATATTTAACAGTGTTGAACAAGAGCACGCATGCCACATTTGTAAAAATTTGCACCAATGAAGGTGATCCACTGTTCCTGTTATATTGCTGATACACACCATCCCCCGCCTCACTGTGCTCATGTCTGCTGGTTTGGTTGCTGCTGCTTCACTCAAAATAAAATGGGCCTTTGGTCTAAGGATGAAGTTAAATGTTTCAGGTACAATCTGTAAACAAGAGCAAGGGATAGTGTTTTGAAATGGATGCCACCTTTGTTGGTGATGTTTTGTTTGGTTGATCGTTTTGGTTGATTCGCTTATCAAAATGAAATGGATGAACTCTGGGAAATATTTTGTAGTTTTTTAGTGGTAATACTTCAAACATAAAATCTACATTGGACACAACATACGAAGAAAAATCTATTTCGGTACATCGTATTTATTGACCTGACAGTTCACTGAAATTGCCATATTACTTATATAATGTCCATCGTTCAGTTTTCCTTTGTTCTAGGAAATCAGAATAAAGGTCTGGTATTTTCTTTATTTCTCTTGATTCTTTCCAGATTATTTCAGAGTATGCTTTTTTGTTATGTATGTTATGTATGAAGGCTGATTTATCTGTAACAAACATATCGAGGGAGAAGTCTCCTCAAACACTTGGGAAAGAAAGTACACATTTCACAAATGAGCTGTTAATTTCTTTCCCATTTCAGCACCCATGTACTCAGGGAACTGGAGCAGATGTGATGAGAATGATGAATGTTCCAAATTGGTTGCTATTGTACTCCTGCAATTTTAAAAGGTCATGGAGTGAAGAAAACGAAAAACCTCTGTTTTGGCAGAGACAAAGTAACATTGGCATGGTAATCATAAAAACAAATAGATTTGCGTTCTTTTCTAACATAAAATCCTAAAACCTTCTATAACAAGTGTTTTAAAAATCATTTTTATAAGGCTGCCATCTTTCAAACTCTTTGAACTGGATTTATTAGTATTGTTTTCATTTATCCTGTGTTCAAATTTTGATCTCAGTGTGTTCATAAATTTCTAATCTTTTATCTACACATATTTTGCATTCTCTAAGTATGCAAGTATCACAAGCAATCCCACAAAATCAACTATTTTTCTTCTGTAATATTTCTGTGACTATCACCCATAGTCATACTGACAGAATTCTGACAGACTCTCCACCTCTGAGGCAGTCAGCAGTAAGTAGCTGCATCTTTGTTCCATTTTCACATGGCAAAATTTTTCTTCCCTTGATCATTACAGCTGCTTCCCTTGATCATTACAGCTTTTTCTTTTTCTTTCTTTTTTTTTTAAAAAAAAAAAAAGAATATGTTAACCTTCATTGAATAAGGATGACCAGGATTAATTTAGTTTACACAGCATTAAATAAGGATTCGCTTACTGGCACATGGTTTTAGTTCTTTCTTATAATTACTGGAAAGCTTCTTACAAATACAACATATGATTTTATATGTCTGTAAAATCAAATATCTCACCATCATTATGAAATAAACTAATACACTTTGATCTTTTAGTAAAAAGCAAAATGTGGTATTCCTGATTAGTCTGACCAATTCACTTTGTAGGAAAAATGTGTTATTAAAAAAAAAAAAAAAAAAAAAAAAAAAAAGTGTTCTAGTGGAAGAGATTATTTGGGAACCTGGTACGGACATGCCATTATAAGAAAAGAATAAATGATAATAAACTGAAACTAGCTGTTCTTGTCAGAAAAGTTGCTGTGTGAAGCACAAGTGCTAATAACATTGTTCTTGTGCAGAAAGTGGTAAGGAGGAAATGTCCTTCAGCAACAAGTGCCATTCAAAAATATATATTCCTAAAGTGTGAGGAAATTGAAAAGATTTCCCTGATAGACTGTGATAGATTATCATCGAAAGAGAGACAAGAGTTCTTCCCGTTTTTTGAGACTTATGACTTCATCTTAGGACTTCAAAGCCAAAACCAACACACAAAACACTGAAGAGCCAGCTCCAACCAGCCATGCACTCCTCCACAGATTGAACAAAAAGAAATTTTGTAAATTGTCTTAAATGAGGTGTTTAATAAAGAAATAATCACCTAACATGTCCAAAGAAGAAGGGTGCTTAAGGTAAAGATCTGGGAGACTAAGCTTTCTTGAGAGGAGCATGACCTCTTCATGGGGGATACCAGAAATATGTATCCATGTGGCAAAAATAAGTATACAAAGCAATATAGCCTAGAGCCTCAGAGGAAGAAATTGATCCACTCTTCTCACACCCATAATCTGGCCACTTCAGTTCAATGTCACATAAACAGAAGTTGGATGCTTACAAGACAAACCATCTGTAAAACTACAAACTCTAGAACCGCAGAGCCTTACGCAGCTCCCTCCAAGGATCTTTCCGTCCCTTTTGTTTGCCCAGATCAGTAAAGTAGAACAATGTAAAATGACACTGTACAAATTAGACTTAAAACTAAATGTTTTTCTGTCAGCTTGGATATTTCATTCAGCGTTCACAACTATTATAATAAATATAATGCTAACTATTGAAACAAGTAATGTAACATTATTATTATTATTACAATTTTCATTAAAAATCAGCTCTGGGTCATTTTCAAAGACAGAATATTTGGCTTCATCAAAATTTCTTTTGACCCAATGCAGTTGTGCGTATGCTACATGTAGATCATGCCTCATGGCCTGGCAATGTACTTCATCAGTTGATTTCTATAGTCTTCCAAGTCTACCATCCTTGAGTTATGTGTTATTCAGTACAGTTTCCATGGTACCTCATTTTACCAACTCCCTAATTGGTCCTTATGATTCAGTGGAAAATATGAAGCTTATACATGTACTAACCTTTCCTTAACCTGTGAGCATCCAAGGAGTCTGTCAGAAACAGTTATTGTGTTTAAATGCTTACAGATAAAACAATGTCTTCTTGTTTTACCTCTCAGTTAATATCCCTCCTTACATAGGTAAATCAGAATTGAAAATGACAAACTCTGTTTTTCAAAGTAAATAATTATGTTGGAAAAACAGAATCACACTCACAAAAGATAAACATAAAAATGAAATATAACCCAGAGACCGCATTCCTAGTTCATATTCACTGCAGTTTTCTTTGAAGAAAAACTGCTGCAGAAGCTAAGTCAGCACAACTCTTCAGGAATCCTCAGCCTCTCTTAAGCACAGGGCTGCTGTTGAGACTTTCTTGGCCAAAGAGATGATTATATAGATACAGGTTGGAATAAAATCTCTTAATAGGTAAATGCATGGCTACATATACAGTCCTGTTATTTTCTGAATGAATTAATTCCTGAATTGCATGGTTTGCTTCAAATTTGTGTGATTTTTGAGATTGTTACTATGTCTTGTAAATCTTTTGCTCTAGGAAATTTGCACTGTATAAACATTTTGGAAATCATACAAGCTCAGACTTGAAGTTAGTGTGTGAACTCACTTAATACATTGTAAAATGTAAGGTTTGGTCCTTGATTACAAGACTTTGGCTCAATCATCTAAAGGTCAATGTGAACATAGTCAACTACTTCTGATTTAGCTTCTTCCCCAGACCATTGCTAATTATTTTAGGTTTTCTGCCATAAAGGTAGAGGTTTTATAGGAAGTTTTGTCCGTCTCTCTGTGCCTCATCTTGTGTTTTGTTTTTCTGAATGAGAGGGAATGTGATACATATCAGTGGAAAGATTTCCCTTAGTAGCTCATTGTGCCTGCACAAAATTAGATATGCTTAGACTGAAAATAAATAAAAAAATAAATAAATAAATTTAAAAAAATGTGAAACTTTGCAAACAATAAATTGTTTGCCTGCTTACAAAATTTATTTTTTTCATCTAAAACTCTCTATGCAGATTACCTGGAATAGACTTTGTACCTGAAAGAGACCAATTTTTGCCAAGGTCAGGAAACACTCTGAACTTAGACATGATTTATGCATGGCAGCATGGATCAGAAGTTTTTAAGAAGAGGCACATTATTATATCAGACAAATACTGAAAAAAATGAGGTTGTTTCCTGCTAAGTATCTATATATAGACCTTAATCCTTTTTAGGGAAAGGATAATAAGAGCCATGAACGCAAGAGGGTATTTTGGATACAGTCTTGTCCTCTTGATTCTGAAACGAGGATTTTGAGAGAAATAAATAATAAAATAATTAAACTAAGAAGAGTCTTTAAGAAATTTCTTCATCATTTAAATAGGGTATAATTACAGTGCAACTTCAAAATTACACATTGATTAACAAAATAAAACTTTAAAGATAAGAAGTCCAGGAAAAAAGTCAAATTCAAGTTATAATAAGACAAATATAACTTAAAATATGTATATATTCTATTAATTCCTGAATCTGATTAATAAGAGAAAAATTCTCAGCACTGTACAGGAGAGAAAGACTAAACCCATGATGGATTTGGATGTTAGGGCTTATTTAAAAATCTTGAGAGAATCACATTTAAACCTTATTCAGTTATGTCACACTGTAAAATATTATTCTGTGAAATATCATTGTTCAAAGCTTGCTGGGGATGAACATGTCCAGGCAAGTCTTGGCCAGGGGTTGAGAAACCCTTTACCTGGAGAACTCTGATGGACCAATCCTGGGCAAAGGTTGTGAAATCCTTTGTCTGTATCCTGTAAGGATAAGGCCAGGGGCAATGAGAGAGAGATGAGCTGAAGCTTAATAGCTGTGAAGCGGTCTTTTGCGTGGACTTATCTCAGGATGATGGCCATCTCAGGGGGTACTCAATGACACTTGCTCAAGCGCCCAGGGATGTCACGTAGGCAGGAGAACAAGTAGGCTAAAAGAGGAATCGAAAACCATGAGGATAGGTGTCTGCCATCAGATTCCTCATTATGGAATTCCTGCATGCTGATGGACTCTCCTGGGCCTGCTACGTGAGTACTGCTGCTTCCTCCCAGATTGGCTCTGCGAGTTCTTCCCGCTACCTGCTTGCTGCCCGAGGCTGGCCATGCTGCTGCTCTCCTCCCCCACTGCTTTTGCCTCGGACCTTCAAGACGGCGTGCAACGGGATCTTGGTGGTGACTATCCCCACTCTATGCAATTCTTGCTTCTTTCCTATCTTTTCTATCGCCCTCCTTCCCTTCCCCATCTCCCTGACTAGGATTTATAATAAACAGGCTGGACTAACATATGAACTGTTGTTTCTTGATCTCACGCCAGGTATACAGATACTAAAAGAACCTCATCCCCCTCCTATAAATTGAAGCAAGACACGCACATGTCTTTACTGGCTCTTCCCAGCCCTGGGTTTATTATCACTCCATTCCCCATCTAGGACTTTGCTGCTATCTTGCAGGTATCTGACTTCTACATCACCAGCTAAGGTCTCTGGACTTCCTCTAGCATTTCTGTCCGTGCATCTCTCTGATGTTCAGGACCCCGTCCAATCATTCCAACAGCCACAGTCTCTACAGTCTTCACCTTCTGCTTTCCTGACCTGCACATGAGTCAGCAATGTGCCTTCACAGCACAGAAAGCTAATCGTATCTTGGGGTGCATCAAAATAAGCATGGCCAGCAGGGCAAGGGAGATGATCCTTCACCTTTACTCTGCTCTGGTGAGGCCTCACCTTGAGCACTGTGTCCAGATGTGGAGTCCTCAATACAGGAGAGACATAGAACTGTCATGACACTTCCAGGGAAGGGCCACAAAAATGATCCATGGAAGGGAACTCCTTCCCTAAAAGGACAGACTGAGAGAACTGGGCTCCAAGGTGAACTGATAGCAGCTTTTCAACATAAGGGGATCTACAGGAAAGAAAGGGAGGGATTCTTTATCAGAGACTGTTGTGACAGAACAAGGGGAAATGGCTTCAAGAGAGTATATTTAGGTTGGATAAAAGGAATAAGCCCTTTACAGTGAGGGTGGTGAGGCACTGGAACAGGTTGCTTTGAGATTTGATGATTGCACCACATCTCTGAAAACTTTATAGGCTTGGCTATACCAGGCCCTGGGATACCAGATCGAGCTGTGGAAGTCCCTATCCATTACAGGGAAGTTGGACTAGGTGACCTTTAAAGGCCCTTCCAACACTAAGGATTCTATGATTCTACGATTCTGTGATTCTATTACTTTTTGCAAAATAACTGTGTGGTAAAAAAAAATTACAAGATTTTGCTTCTAGTCAATCTTTTCCTCCTAGATGCATGAACTCACAGTTTCTACTCCTGAACACATTTTTCCCATTAGACTACTGAAAGTAGCCTGCATAAAGATTGAAATCCTTATAGCCAGTGAACCTGGACAATTATGGAGGGAAAAAAAAAAAATAGAAAGAAAGAAAGAAGGAAAAAAGAAAACTGCACAAGAAAGGATTGGTGTGCATCATTTTCTTAAAGACAGAGCTGTAGAAGGGAAGTCTCAGTGCTGATACTACATGGTACTATGGTACTATGCAGTGATATCTTAATAAAAAATATAAATAATTAAGCAAAAATGGAAGCTCTCTCAGCACTAAATGACTAATTCTATTTTGCTATTTTGCAATAAAATATATCCTTTTCTATTTTTTTTTTTCTTCTTCATTTCGGTGTTACTCATTAAAAAAAATTCAGACATTTTGTTTCATGTCAATTACACATTTTTTTACATATTGTCTAATTTGTAATGGAAATTAATTTGGAAATGATACACTTGGCTAGAAAAGAGTTTCAATACTTTTCATTCAAGCAGTATGTTGTGTGTTATACAGAGTAATCTTTTGACACATTATCTACAAATCCATGCTGTCTTTAATCCCTTCTTCAATGTCTTCTGCCATCTGCCTGAAAATGCAAATTTGAAACTGCGTTTGGGTAGACAAACAATAAAAGGAAGAAAAACATTGAAATTGAAATTTCAAGATAAAAATATCAGTTGCAAAATTGATCACAAAAGTGATTTCACTTCAGGAAGTACAAATAACAAATATAAGGAAAAAGAAGCTCAAATACAAAATAAAAAAAAATAAAAAAAATAAAAAAAAAAAAGAAGAAAAAAGAAATCTTGAAAAATATGCTGACGTCAGCATGACTTAACCAGGAGTTAAGTAGGTGTACAAAATGGTATTTAGGATGCTATCACAAGAAAATAATAACAGGGTGGGATTTACAAGTAAAAATTTAGTTTCCGCTTGTGTTTTAAGGACTCCCATACTTAATTCTTAAGCTCTGAAATTCTTTAGGAAAACACAGCTAATTCAGTTTGAAACCTTTTAGGAAGTCATCACAACAACTAAATAAAGTTGACAGTCTGCATCTTAAACCCTTCTGGAACTGCAAAGTATCTGGTATGTTTGTAAAACAAGAACATATTGGCAATGGCTTTTTCTAAATCAAACATATCTTTGCAATTTCTGTGCCATAGCACATCACATCTGATTATATCATATTGCAGTATGTGTTGATGTAACCATGGCAATCATTAAATTCATTCTTGGAATTTGTAGGACACATGGATTCTCCAGACTGTTAAAACATTTGTTCTAAGAATGCAACGTTTTCTTCTTCAAAAATATTTTTAAAGAAAATTCAAGGTTTATATAGAATGCTCAGATGCTGAATAAGCTGTTCTTATATAGTCCAGCCTAATGTATTTATTTCATGCTTGCTTTTCTCACTTGCTATTAATCAATCTGAATTAAGTACATTCTACCGTGCCAGTATACTACATGTGATTCCTAGCATTGATCGATTCACTATACACTTGAGTACTGCTTTAAAACTTGATCTGGAAGATATAAATGGTAATTCCCCTGGGGAGCCAAGAGTCAAGATCTCTCAGAAGTACAACATTTAGTGATAAATTAGATTGTTTAATTTTAAACGTGAGTACAGGGTAGTTGTAATCCCAATAAATCATCTACCAGTATCTACTCTGGGTAGAATTTTAATTCACCCTTGCAAGGAAAAGCCCTAACCTATAATTTGCTTTTATCGAACAGATAATGGAAAGATCAAATGATAAGGTTGAAGAGAGAATGCTCAGATGTTAAGAAAAGTCTTTTATTTTACTTTACAATGACTATTTGTAAATACCAATGTTTAGGATATGTTGAACTGTTAGGATTGTCCATAGTAATATAGTTATTGTAAAAGACATAAGAACATTCTAGGGATACAAGGAAAGTATTAAACCACCTGTTAAGCAGTGCTAAGAACCCTATAGGGTGGCAGAGAGGTTAACCACAAGATCTTTAGAAGTGGAAACATGAAGTTGTTTTCTGAAACACACTATAGCTTGCAAGGGCGAACAGAAAAACAGCCATAAAGGTTATGAATCTTTTCTTGGTTGTTTTTATGATCGCACTAAATATCTCAAACCCATATGTAAAACTGCATAAGATGGTAATGATTATTGTGCAGCCTGCTATAGGGAGGCAGCTTTGTCAGGGAGATTGGACTTGATGATCTTTAGAGTTCCCTTCCAACCCCTACAATTCTGTGATTCTGAGATTCTGTGATAGAGGTTAAGAACCCTCATGATCTACTTTTTTTTTTTTCTTTTTTTTTTTTTTTTTTTTCCCCTGGAGATGGACTACTAAAATGTTTGACTTATTTCAAATTCTCCTAAGTATTCAAAAATCTTACTATTTTTTTTCTGCAGTCCTACTGGGACTGATTTGAAAACAAAACAAATCTAGAAACAATGAATCTGTCCTATGGTAATAGCTAACAATGTATCATCCTTCAAAGAAGCAGTCTGAAACCTGTAAGAGTGGCATCCTTACTCTCAGCATACACACGGCCTTAACAATATCAGTCATGTAACAAGTTAAAATGTAATTTGCAGGCAGAAAATAAATAAATAAACCAACCACTGTTATTCTGGAGTTAGCACATCTTACAAGGCTAAGAAGAGGAGTGGCCTGTATCAATCACATAATGACATTATAAATCTTCGTACCTTGCAAGGAAATGACATGAAAAATTAGACTGAGCAAGCCAGAGATGCACTATTTGTAAGCCTCAAAGGAAAGGTTAATGCAAGTTAAATATTGACATGTCAGCAATAAGGATTATAGCAATTATAAATTTGCACTAATGCCAGCTGCTGTTTAATTATTATGTGACACTGACAGGTCAGCCTGGTAGATTGACAGCTGAAGGCATTTGCCTTGTAGGAATTATTCAAGATCTTTGGAACAAGCTCTGATCTCAGCTACACCAGTTCAGTTCTACATACAAATCTCTTTGAGTCAGGGGATTTAATTCATATTCCCAGTGGCAAGAGGAGAATCTGTTACTACATCATGTGTTACTTTCATTTTCCCTAGTGTCAGGAAAGTGAATAATTATATACCATATGAACATACAAGAACACTCCTCCTCTCGTCTTTCCCTTAAGTCACTCACTTAAGTGAGAACTACACTAGAGCATGTTTAAATATTGTTAGTTTCTACCTGAGGGGGGGGGAAGAAAAAAAAAAAAAAAAAAAAAAAAAAAAGTGAATTCTACTCTAAAAGAGAGTCAGTCTTCATTAATCTCAGTAATAATCATTAATGTGGAGGTTTTGAGAAGAGCTCAGAAAGCAAAATATTTAGACGATGGAGAATATCATTGCTTTCTAAGAAAACAACAACAACAACAACAAAACCAATAGCAATTAAAACAAAAGAGCTTTTAAAGAGTTTTTCTAGAGTACACTGAATGTAGAAGATTCAGCTTCATATACTGATTCTGATTAAATTATTCATCTAGGAAAATTAAATCAGATACTGCCATTTTCCTGCCCTTGCACTGTTCTCTAAGCAATCATGACCTCTAAAAACACACTGAAATTATGGCAGTTAATGCCTGCAAATGACCAACCCAAAGCCTGTGAATCAATTAAGTTCTAATTAAAATTTAACATAATAAACAAACGAACAGGGTTTAACTTGTGGAAAGGTCTTAGCTTAGTCCCTCTACACAAAGATATGTTTCTAAAATGCTATGAAATAGAATTTCAGGAGAGTCATACCTTTTAATCCTTAAGTCTTCATTGTACAATTTCTATTCTCAATAACAAAGAATAGGAGGAAACCAGCACCAAAGCCCACTGGACTCCCAGGTAAAAATGTAGTTGTCTATAACGAGCTTCTGTGTATATCCAGTCATCATTTATCTGCTTACCTGTAGTAAAAAATGTTTAATTCTGAATACAGCAAATAGGCTGAAGTTTGCCATGCAGCCTCACTTTAATTCCCCACTTCAGCTGTTTCACCTCACAGAGGAGCTGCCAGATGAGCTCTATTAAGTGGAATTGTGTTACAGTTTTTAACTACTCTTAAAAGTTGTTGCTTTCAATCCCTGAGATTTTTACTGGAAACTAAATGTCTTCAGGCATAGCTTTTTTGTGTGTGTTTTGCTGTTGTTGTTTTGTAGTTTTGCTTTTGTTTTGTTTGTGTTTTTTTCCCCTTTTTTTAATTGTATAATTAAATTTTTATGAAGATATTGCTGGAGACTTTTACATACTTCTACTACTTGGGTCAAACTTCTGGTACAAACCATCAAGAACATATTACATAGATAGTAATTACTGCAGGAAAGAGTCTACATGAAATTCATAAAATAAGTTTGTGCCTCCTTGTTGCAGACCAAAGCATAGTGAGTGAAAGCAACTATGGGATTCACTTCAAAAATACTCCCATGACCCAAGCTAGAACAGCAATGTAGACACATCCTAAGGAGTCATTTTGCTGTATTCTTCACAGTAAATGAAGAGCTAGATCAGGACAAACACTGTCAAGGAGTGTAGTGACGCAATACGCCACAGTAACATAATACACACATTAAGTCAGAACTTCAGAGGTCTGAACTATTCAGCCACAGAGGTGGCTGAACTACTCTCATTTAACCAGACCTTTCTTGCTCTTCAGAGCAGAAATACTGGAGGAGTTCTTACTCTTCAGTATTTTATTTGAAAAGATTTCCAGTGATCAAAAGATAAGTAAGACATTTGTGTCATCACAAAAGTTTCAATGTTAGTAACAAGCTTACTGTTTGCAAGAACGCTGATGGAATGAACTCAGAGTCTTTTCCAATCAGATAAAAAATGGATTAATCAAATGGATATGCCAGCTCTTTTTCTCCAACATCTAAACTAACAACAGGATCATTTGATTTAAACAAACGTATTTATAAGTGTACTTCCAGTTAAATGGGATGGGCTGTATTTTAATCAGAATGTCTTCTTAATTTAAATGTACAAATTAATTTGTGTAGAAAAGTAACCCCATTTTTCAAGTTTAAGGGAGGAGCTGTAAATGAATTATGACACATATTTCAAGGACCACAACCTTTAAAAGATTGACCAATCTCAATTATGTTGTTAATTCCTGAACATGCTCATACGAAAAAAGTCATAACGAGATCCAAGGGGTTTGGCAACTGAGAGAGTGCTTCTGCACCTGGCACTGCACATGCTTTGCATTACAAGCAGGCAGAGAAGTAGAACTCTGCACTTTTCTGGAGTATTTCACTCCATAACAGTGGCAGTAAGTACCATGAGAAACATTCCCACAGAAAATACATTTAAAAAATTAAAAATGTCATGCTTTTACTGATTTCTGTTTTGGAAGACATATCCAAAACTGGTTACATCAATTTTTATTTTTATTTTAAATGTAAATATCATCAACCACAATTGGCCATAAGCACAACTTCACTAATTCTTCCAGTCCTCACCTAGTTCACCAAGGGTTAAATCTTTTTCATTTTCATTCTCTGGTTTAAAGATTAAGCAGACCTCTGTTATTCTGTAATTATAGGATTAAGACCACTTTCCAAACCCACTTAAATGAGATGACATGCAGACAAAAAGCGATTTTTGTTGTCTTTATGATTTTAATGCCAAGTATATTTTTTGTTGTTTGTTTTGCAGAACATGTAATTTTGACTTTTTAAACCTGCGAAAATGATGAAACATATTTATACATTTCTAGACTGGAATTGGATGCAAAATGACAGTGCACATTTCTTGAGGGTTTTTTCCTGTAGGAAGGACACTACATGGAAAGCTGGGAACTGCCAATCAAGATCATACCTATCATGTCTCTTATCCTGCATACAGTGAAATAGTGTACAATTCCAGTTAGCAAATGTCACATTTCCCTACTGCTGGTTTTCCTGAACATATTGAGTTTATCCTCCTCCCTCTTCAGACATTACAACCCTGTGGATTTTCTGAGGATCTGTCTCCAAGAGGAGATAGATATTCAGGGCTATTTCATGAGCTGATACAAAGCCCCTAAGTTACCTGATATAGGTCATTCTTATTATCCTCTCTCATGTGGATTAATTAGTACTTTCTGGTTCTTTTCCAGTTTGTGTTACCAAGTTACTAACCCCATAATAAGCTCTTGTAGCTGTCTCTGGATTTGATCACTAAGAAATTACATTGAGATCTTAAGAAAGAGTTCCATCCCTAGTGTCCAGTCTTAATATATACACAAACATATTAACACTAGACTTTTAATTGTGTCTTGAAACATTGTACTGTCAGTGTGATGTGGAAGAAATGACCTTTCACCATCTAGTTTATCTCCTCCTTATTTGAAGGCTTCTGAGTAAAGGTTTGTTCTCACTCACAATTATTAGTTTACTAAAATAATCAAGGATTTTTACTGATATGTCACATAACACACTTGCTCGATTTCTTATCCTGCAAGAGACCTCCTACGGTGAGAAACTGTATTAAAAAAACTTCTTAACTTGACTGCTGTTAGAAGGGGGAAAACCTCCTAGTCCTGAGAGCTTTTCATCTTTATTGTAAGAAAAAAAAAAAAAAGAATGTAATACTAAAAATCCTTTGAAGTATAGAAAGAGGTTAGAAAAATCATTGAACTTCTCAGCAGTATCTTTAACTTCCTCCAATGTTCCTTCCATTATACTTAAATATACAAAACAAACAAACAAACAAACAACAACAACAAAAAACCAACTTTCTTGTTTCTGTACAATTTGGTCTGAAATTTACTGGGTAGTTAGAGTAATTGTTATGAATATGGTACTGAAATGATGAACAGAAGAGCTTTTTTTTTTTATCATTTACAACTTTGAATACAGCAGAGTTAAGTGACACCAAAGATAAGAGCTTTGCCTGACAGGTAGCCAGTATCAGAAATAGGCAGAGCAAAACCATGAGCTTAAAATATTTTCTTCAAGCTTTTCATGTCCATTTACAAATCAAAATCTTAATCACATTTACTGTGTGTTTGCAAATTATAGGATTCATAATATTTCTGGTCTCATTGTCAGAAAATGGGGTAAAAGGGGCAGAGAACCGAGTGAATAAATTTTCTCTTTTACTGCACAGCATGGAAAGTTTCCTCCTGAGACTGGGGAGAGAACTAATTCTTCATGCTCTTCTGTTTTCTTCCCAGACTCAACTGTACTCTGCAGAAAAGGATTCCCAGATTCTTACTGTGAAGTTATTTATGAAAACGTCTCTTTATCATTCTCCTCTTAGAATTATGAGCCAACAGTGTGCTCTCGCGGCTCGGAGGGCAAATGGTATCCTGGGGTCCATCAAAAGAGGGGTGGCCAGCAGGGACAGGGAGGTGATTGTCCCCCTCTACTCTGCTCTTGGGAAGCCCCATCTGGAGTACTGCGTCCAAGTGTGGAGCCTGCAGTACAAAAAAGACAGGGAGCTGTTGGAGAGAGTCCAGAGGAGGGCCACAAAGATGATCATGGGACTGGAGGACCTCCCCTATGAGGACAGGCTGAGGGAGCTGGGCTTGTTCAGCCTGGAGAAAAGAAGGCTGTGGGGTGACTTCATTGCAGCCTTTCAATACCTAAAGGGAGCCTACAGAGGGGAGGGGAATCAACTCTTTGAAAGGGTTGATATATGTAGGACAAGGGGAAATGGTTTTAAGTTGAGGGAGGGGAGATTTAGGTCGGACATCAGGGGGAAATTCTTTACCCAGAGAGTGGTGAGGTACTGGAACAGGCTGCCCAGAGAGGTTGTGGATGCCCCGTCCTTGGAGGTGTTCAAGGCCAGGTTGGATGGGGCCCTGGACAGCCTGGTTTAGCATTAAACGTGGAGGTTGGTGGCCCTGCATGTGGCAGGGGGGTTGGAAATTCATGATCCTTGAGGTCCCTTCCAACCCTGGCCATTCTGTGATTCATTCTGTAATTCCCAGGAAAGCAAGGTGAAGAGGTGGTATTATCACCACCCAGTCTATCAGAGAATGTGTTTGCTTCATTCTCCTGTTCATTCCTGTCCAGTTTTTGTCACTGGTCACTCAGTGCATTTGTGAAAGGAGATTTATTCGGGGAGGGGGGAGGAGGGAGGGGGGGGTTGATACCCAAGAGTATTTATTACGTCTTTGTTATTTCTTCTCTATCCATATTCAGCAAAATGGGATTCAGTTCATGTGCCAAGAGATCCTACATAATACAATAATTATGATGTTCACTCTTATAATCTTCAATTAGTAAAAAAAAATAAATTTATAAAATAGTTTATATTTCTCATAAATTATGATGGTTGGCATGACTTGTCCTTTTTTATGGCTTTAACAGCTAAAGTTTTTCATCCTTAAGGATAAATGTTCTAGGGCTGTAATTCCTGTGCTCCTCATACTTTCATTTCTGAATATTGGCACAGTGTAAGCTGTCTTGCAGTCTCCAGGATTTTCTGTTATCTCTCAGGTTTATTACAAATCAACATTATCAAGCCAGAGATATTATCAACCAACTCTTATGGGTCGTATGCATGCAAACTCTCCCAGTTTGATGACTTCAAATGTTTATCACCACCAGATGTTTTTTAGCTATTAATAAACACTATCTATCTATGTAGACAACTGACATCTTAATTCTTTCCAAATATAGGAGTATTCCTAAAAAGATTGTTTCTTAAAAAATTTCTTGAAACATCTTAATCTTCTTTTAGTGAAAGGCCTCTTTTTCTAAGACTTCTGTTGTTCTAATGAACTTCATAGAATTTTGATTTTATAAATCTTAGCACGGGATGTTTACTTTCTCTATCAATAATCTACACTTAAAAACATGTAATTTTTAAAGTTTTTTATGCATTATATTTACATTTTGTCTTGTTTAATTTTACCATTACACAAATATTAGATATGAAGGCAAGATGTCTCTCTTTTTCTTTCCAGAATTGAATTTTGTCATCCAATAAACCCTGAAGCATTCTGAATTCACACTGTCTTCATATTAGGCTGTGATATTGCATCATGTTTTCTGGTTTTTAAAAAGGAATAACACAGTATTTAAATACATTTGTAAGGAAAACAGTTAATATTATGTATAAAGGAAGGCCACAGAGATATGAAGGCGTATCAGCTATCAGTCTTAACAACTGTAATTCTCTAAGTGAAATCTTCTATACAACATTTGAATAAACCTTTTTTCTGCTACGGATATCCAATTTTTTTTTTTTTTTTTTTGCTCAAGGCTAACAACTAAATAAATACTGGAACTGGTCCATCTCTAGCATTCTGGAGCTGCTATTTCACAGTAGACTGTAAATTTCTAAGTGTTACAACACAGGGTGAGAAGAAGCACATTCTATGTGGCACAATTACATCAAAATAAATATGGAGTGGCTGTGGTACTTATATGCTCTCCAAGCTGTTCAAAACTTAACATTCTATGGAACAGAGCCTGTATTTTTCTTTGATGTCCTTAATCTATTTTTCTGATCCTAAAAATATATATATAGAAATGGTGTAATTCATAAGGACATGTGTGTACATATTCTTAATGGTCTGCAAAAGCACTTCTGCAAGATGTCAAACTTAAATTACAATCATATTCTTGCAGATATTTATGAGGATATTTATCTTTGAACTAAATGAATAAGTACACTAAAGATACTGGGACCCACTACTATATTTATTCAGTGTTTTCATATTGAGATTGTTGTGGTTTAACCCAGCAGGTAGCTAAGCTTTATGCTTATCCCCCCATGTCCCAGTGGGATGGGAGAAAAGAATCAGAAAAACAAAAACAACACAAAGTAAAACTCGTGGGTTGGGATAAAAACTATTTACTAAGACAGAAAATGAAGAGGGAAAAAAAAAAAAAGAAAAAGAGTATAGACATGTCTACTTGTACACACACAAAACAAACAACTGATCACCACCTACTGACCAATGCCCAGCCAGTCCACAAGCAGCAGCAGCCCATCCAGCCTACTCTCCACCATTTTTCAAGCTTTTTTTTTTTTTTTTTTTTAAATGATGTTGTAAGTTATCAAATATCCCTTTGGACAGTCCTGGATGTATCCCCTTCCAACTCCTTCTGCCTCCTCAGCTCCCTTTACTGGTAACATAGTACAGAAGCTGAGAAAACTGTGAAGTTGTTGGCTCTGTACATTGCAAATCAGCAACAACTAAAATATCTGTGTATTATCACCACTTTTTTTTCTCCTAAAGCCAAAACATAGCTTTGTAGTAGACACTATGAAGAAAGCCAACTCAGTCCCAGTCTCAGGTGTAATTTAATAATATTCCATAAAGAAATTATTACTGCTAATACTGCTAAATTTTCTTTTATACACAAGCTTTCATATACAAGCTTTTATAAATAGCTCTTTCTGATCACTCATTGTAGGACAATTTTTTTCTGAATTCTCAAACCAAGCATGCCTGAAAACTCAGGTAGCAGAGGCTGCTCTGATAATAATGTCTCCTATTTTCTCTTACTGGTCCATAGTGTCAGAAGTAAATATTGGTATGGGGCAGTAGAGACAGAACCTTCCAGCCAATATTCTATTACATTTTGTTGCTGTGTGACAGCTAGCAGCCAAGGGGAAGACTGATAGAATGGAATCTGACATGGAAGGGCATATGAAGCAAAGCTTTCACGTGGAAAAAATGGCACCCACTGACTGATTCTTGCTGAACGGAGACCAAACAGCGGATGTCAGTGTAGTCAGGTGGTGCAGTGTCCATTTCAGCAGTGGTGACAGCAATGTGAAAAGCAAGCCTTATTCTGGATGGCCGTGCTCAGCTGTCATGAAGAGCATCTCAATCAGGTCATCCACAGGAAATGGTGGCTTACAACCAGGAAACTGTACAGAGTTAAATATTGTCATCAATGCTCTGAAAAAATGCGAGATTTGTTCCTGGTGTTTGCCACAAATGCTCACACAGGAACAGCAAGTTTGCATTGTGTGCAAGTTTGTCAGGAACTATTGAACCAATATGAGGCTCAACGTGACCATTTCTTGAATCACAACAGTACCAATGACAAGATGCGATGTCACTACTACAAGCAAGAGACAAAAGGACAGTCCATAGAGTGGCAACATGAATTCCCATGGAAGAAAAAGGTCAAGATACAGCCCTCAGTGGGTAAAATGATGAACACTGTCTTGTAGAATAGGAATGGGGTGATCATTCTGGACTTCCAGAAATGGAACAAACCATCAACTCAGCGCTACATTTGATGCTGACTAAGCTGAAGGCTTAGACTTCCACAGTCAGGCAAGAGAGACAATGACAACCTTTCTCTTTCAATGCAGTAACACCAGGCCCCATGCTGGTGCACAGCATTCAGGCTCTTATTCATTGCTAGTGGAAACACATAACTAATGATGGTGATACTCATGTCGAAAAATTGTGGTTTGTAACTGAGAATTTGCTCTATCGAATAGCATCATTGTGCTTTTTGTAGCTGTTGTAGTTTCCATGGAATTAAATAGGAGGCATTATTTTCAGAATGATTTACATATTCAACATAAAAATTGAGTAAGTGGACTTCATCCAGTGTATCAACTTTTTCTATAGCTCTTCAGACTGCTGTATTCAATTTCTCTTACTAAGGCAATTGTAAATTGTAAATGACTGTCAGCTCTGTTTGTTAAACAAAGTAGAGTCATATATTTTATTAGGAAGAAACGAAACTTCTCATGACTGATCCAGGAAAGCAAGAATTCCCAAAAACTGGAAAAATATATATCAAAACTCACATGCTGTGTGTTATGCACAAAAACATTTATGAAGTATATCAGGCATTCAGTTTAAATACATATGTATAATTTTGTGCTGGAGTCTATTTAGGGTGACTTAAGAAACATTTTCTTATGGTGATCTAAATGGGTTTGGTGATCACAAGGGCAAAACAATCATGTTGCTTCTAACATGTGGAGTACAACATATTTTCAAAATATTTCTAGTCATTTATTGGCATTCATGCCAAAACTGTATTTCCTTACCCGTGGAAAGTCAAATTTAAAATGAATTTGTGTCATTTAAAAACAAGCATCAGGAGTGCAAAATAGTCACAAGACTAATTCAAATAGGTATGCACAATGCACTTCTGATCCCAAGTGTTAGTTAAAAATAATAAAGGTATTAATTCCTGCTAGTATCACCGGGAAGCTAAAATATGTATTTTGATATTCTTCTTGATGTAATTACAAAGTTATAGATTATTCCCACCTTTTCAACACATAATTTATACAAAATGGAAAGCTGAGGAAAAAAAAATCACCATGGAAAAATGTAAATGTAAATGCAAGATTTTAATAAAAGCTTATTATAACTTAAAAGCATGGAAGTATTAAAAAAAAAAAAAAAAAAAAAAAAAAAAAGCCTTAAATAAAACCTAAATTGATTGAACTATTACAGTGACAGTAATTTACCCTAATTTGGATGGGATCTCCATAGTGTCAGCAGTGAAATTTTACCCTAAATCTCCTCCTCGTAACACAAGCATATATGGAAAGGCTCAGGAAAACTAGCATAACAGTTTATAAACTAGAAATCTGCCTGAAGGTACGTACCTAGCACAGTTAAGTTTCGAATCCAGTCAATCCAATGGATTGGATTGATTGAGGCAAATCAAGATAGTCCTACAGGCATTCATGAAGGCAGTACCTTGCTACGTGTGCCTAAGTATTGGTGAGGATCTCTATTGGCAGTCACTGGGCAGAAGTGTTTGGGAATCCCAGACTTAGAGGACTGCCTAGAACGTTGGTTTGGCAAGGTAAGCGAAATTTTTGCCTCGGTGATTTGCAGTGACACTTCAAAATGTTTATCTTATGGATGTTACGGTTAAACCGTTCAGGCAGTTCAGCACCACACAGCTCTCACTCTGTGCAGTGGGATGGGAAAGACCATCAGAAAAAAAGGAAAAAAATTATGGTTTGAGATAAAGACAAATTAATTGGATAGAAAAGGAAGGTAAAATTATAATATTAATAATAAAAGAACACACAAAATTTGATTTGCACCATGTGTTTTTTCACCACCTACTGACCAATGCCCACCCAATCCAAAAGCAGCAGCCACTCTTGCCAGCTCCCTGAATATTATTGTTCAGCGTGACACCTTGTTGTGGGGGACATCACTTTTGGCAGCTTGGGTCATCTCTCCTGGCTGCATCTCCTGCCAGTTCCTCATGCACCCCCAGATCCTTGCTGGCAGGGCAGCATGAGAAATCTAAAAGTCCTCGGCTCTGTGTAAGCACTACTCAGCAACAACTAAAACATCAGCATTCTGTCAACATTATTCTCATCCTAAACTCAAAATACTGTACCTTACCAAATACTAGGAAGAAAATTAAGCCTATCCCAACTGAAACCAGGACAATGGATTAATCTAAAAGCTCACCCAGTTTGTCCTTTTTCTCTACAATGGAACTTCAAGTTGAGAAACACTTTTCAATCTACATCATGCAAATTAGTACAGAAAATCACCTACTCTCAGTTATAGATATCCAAGCCTCAGCTAAGATATTCATATATTTTCCAGGCTGATGTTGTCCCGAGAGAGAAGACAAGAGACTTGAACTTGACCTACCACTCTCATCTGGAGTTGAAGGTGTGTTTCCTACATTAATCCTTTCTTGGTATAAGGGATACTGATTTTAAAATAAAAATAGTGTCTAACTCCCTTAGAGTACATACCCTACTACAAAAGCTTGACAACAAAAATGAGTGCACATAGCCTATGAACAGATGTAAGCACACATTTATAAACAACTACTGAAATATCAGTTTATCCAGCAAATGGAATTTTCATGGTAACCTTTCTTTATGAAAAGTTATGTTTTAAATATGAGTCTGGAGGATAACTCTTCTCGTTCATTTCAGATGTATTACAGTACATGAAATGTAATTCTTGGCATTTTAATTTGGAAGTGTTAGTGAGGCTTTTTGAAGGGAATAAGTAGCACCGTGTTTACCAAGTATGAAAGTAAAAGGTTTTATAAATATATATAAATATGAGTATTTTTACAACAACAATTAATTTTCTTTACAAAAGACTTTTTGACTAGGTAGAGTGTACATGGAAACTTCTGTATCCTACTATGAAAACATTTTTCTTTTTATGGGAATGCAGTGATTCTTCTGTTTCCTCAGTGGGATTTGAATTAGTTTAGCAAAATGTAGTTTACCCATAACAGCTGCAGCCTGCACCTGTGCTGTATTTCAGAAAATCATTAATAATTGTATATTATTTCCCCAAAACATAGCAATGAACAAAACAAATGGGCAGAAAGTGGTTACTGAGACTTAATGAATAAGAAAATAATGTAATATTGGTTTGAAGAGATATTTATTTTTCTGAGGTATGAAACTATGCCTATGAACTAACAAAAATGCTGTATTTTCACACTTTCTTCTGAATCGAAACAACATCTAAGCAGGATGATGAATGTTTAATCCTTCTAATATCTTTCAAAGTGAATTTTTAACCACAATTTTTGTTGCTGTTTTTTCTGTTGATGGTGTTAGTTTTTATCGGTTTTGTTTGTTGTTTGCTTTTAGAATTAGTGATATAGGCTTTCACTTCAATCATGATCTGAGATGTAGCAAAGTCTGGTATGTGGTGATTCAGTCAGTGGATGCTGCAAACTCCTGTGGAGATGATGCTGTGGACATCGACACTCAGTGAATGAGACAGAGGAGTGTGGAAGAGAGATCCAACGATTAATCTTGACAAATGCTGATGTTCCAAACCTGTATTCAAGTCATGGTGGGATCCAAATATTCGTTGTACCAAAGGAATTGTATTGCACATTGTAATATCTAGAAGGGCTGCATGAATGTTGGAGATCCAATAGCACAAACAACACAAGGTTAGAAAGTGCAAAGAAAGAGAAATAGTCTCCACCTCCCCTTCCTGCAAAATAATTCCTGTTTATTTCCCCTCAAACTTTTTAAATTACTGACACCATTTAATAAAAGAAACTATGCATATTCTCCGTGAATGCCCAGCCTCCCTTTTGTTATAAAAACATTAGCTAATGACCATATCTTTCTAACAAGATTCTTGAAAATGCTTTTGCAGCATTTTAGCATTTGTTATAGACAGAAAAAAATGAATCAAACATACTTACTTCCACGTATTTTTTAAAGAACTCCATAGCAATTTGCCCAGAAAATAAGTACAACTCCACCCCAGTATTTTTGAAATAAAGTAACTAATAGAATGTCTTCCCATTAAATGCAGATACACTAACAATCTTGTTTTAGTTACTCAAATAGCTACAAAGAAATCAATTAAGATAAAACATAAAAAGAATGAATGTTATTAAAGACTGTCAGTAGGCTTGACAAGTTAATGAGGGTTAGATTTTGAGAGTATTATTGTTTTAGCAGAGTATAATATTCCACTCAGATTCTCCTCTTGACTTCATAGACAAAACTTGCTCAGAAATCTGTGCCAACTATTACATTACGTTAATGGGACCCTGACACGTGAAACAAGCCAATGCAGTCCTGTTGACCTACCACGTGGGAAAGGGGTACTACAGCTACAGATTCAGAAAGAGCAGTAGACAGTTGGTTCTGTGTTTTCTTTTTATACAAACGAACAAAGCAAAATGACAAAATTGTCACTGATAAAAAGAACACCAATTAAATATTTTTTGTACTACATCAATGCAGGTTTTGCGTGTGTGTGTTGAAGTGTCTTTTTTTTATCCTCTAACATATTTATCTTTTAAAAATAGAACGCTTGCTAGAAGACCCAACAGCTGAGAAAGGCTGCTATAGACACATACTTTCACTAGTACTTTCTGTAGGAACAGACAAGGGTTATACCCCTATTTTCTTACCTTTACATATAGGCATGATGCTTTTTGAACAGAACACCTAAAGGTACTGATTTGATTATGTTTAGCACACTAACCAGCTAACCTTACTTGAACTTTGCTCAAAACTACAGCTGTGACATCACTTATTTGTTTCATACAATCATCCTGTGATTAATGCATTCCCCTCAAACACAGAAATTTTCTTTGAAATGTCTTAAACCTGAAGGAGTTAACAGGCATAACCTAGGTACCAGGAAATAAAAGCATAAATATTATAGTCTAAGATCCACAAAACAAAAAATGCACTTACTTCAGAAGCAGGTACCCTGGCATTTAGTACCAAACATGAGAGGAGAGCATACCCAGCATGATCCTGTGGCAGAGATACACTGGGCATGTGCAGAGAATGCAGGTGAATTAAATTGACAGTTTACTGAAGTAATTGTTATAGACCCTCTCAGCTCTCCTTCTCCAGCTGTGGTATATTCAGATTTCTCTTTATGTTTCATCTCTAAATGAGATATTTGATCCTTTCTGGAGCTTGCTTCAGCTCTTCAGCAGATGAGTTTCATTCTGATCGCATTTTCATTTGACTGCTTAGAGAGAGGAAGGATTACAAGAAATCAGCTCCTCGGAAGCAAGGGATGAGGGGTCTAATTTTACATATCCTACTAGGGCTCTACAAACATTCATTGGTCCAGGATGGCTCCCTAGCACTGTAACTGTGTCATTAGCAGAGAAGAAAGAATTTAATCTAACTTTCGTTGCTATATTTTGTTTTGTTTTGCTTTTGTTTTTCACCTATGTCTGTTTGTGGCTATTATTAGAGGGATAGTCTACTTTTTGTGGTGACATTTTATAGTCTCCTTTCTTCTGTGCTATGCTTTCCTGGTATATAATTGCTCTGCAGCATAATTAATTAATAATTTAATTTATACCCCTCTGTTTATTTTCCTGGCTTATCCAAGTCATTAACCTTTATTTCCTTTCCCTGGCAGATATCTTGCTTTGCCTCTCTCTCAAGTGCCGTACCTATTTGAATGGCTATTCCCTTCCCCCCTCATGCCTGGTTACTATTCCTGTCTCTCCTTTTTCTTCAGATAAAAGTGGGGCTTTCTTGCCTTGTCATAGTTGAGATCAAGGGACCTGAGCCAATTTCTTCAGTCCTTAATCAATGACTTACAGGACAGTCACTTGATTAAGGAGTGTGAACTTAAGATCTATAATATCTGACAGTACCCAAGAAGCTTCCCTTTATCCAGACAGAACATTATTCATCCAGTTAATACGAAACTTTTCTCATTTTAAAATAAACTATTTGAAAATATTTTAAATAGATATTAAAACTACGCATTTTTTCTTACCTTTCTCCATGTCTTGATGATTCTAATAGTACAAAGGAAATGCCTGTTTTTTTCCAAAATCATTCAAGATGTTAAAAATTATGTATATGTTGATCATTTTCCTTTACAGTTGTATTGTGCTATACAATATACTATACGATACCATACTATATGATACTATACAGGAAGGGAATGATTCCTCTCTGGAAAATATTCTTTTTATAAATAGATATATATCAATATGGATTAGAGAGAGAAAGAGAGAACAGGAGAAAAACTTCAGTAAATGAATATCATCTAACTTAGGAAAAGGCAATTATTAATGGGAAAAAATGACTACACTACACTGAGTAAAGATTTATGAATGGAATTGTATGTATGGCAAAACTAATTTCACCTGCTTTTGTAAGAGAGCTTGGACTTTCAAGCTGTGTCTGGGCAAAGAGCCATTTTGAAAGGCTTTTAAATCACGTCAGCAGAATGCAAATCAAGAAAAATGTAAAACAGTGGTATGCTAGGAAAAGCAAATGTTCAGACTTTGTGCAATACTCCATTTTATCACAACACTGTAACATTTTTCACTTCCCCAAAGTATTTCAGAATGATAGCCCATTGCATGTGAACTTTTCCTATGCAGTGTAGGTTGATCAGCTTTGCCTTGGCAGCAGCATTTGTTTAATCAGCCTGCACTGACATTCTGTGAAAGACACTCAAGACAGAGCGTCCAGGGAGTGTGGCCTCTCTGGATTTTATCCTTGTTTGATCACTGCTCAGATATGACCCCCACCTCACTACTCCTTAAGCTATGCTCTGTGTTTTTTTACTGATGGTATTTAAGCTGACATAGCAGCTGAAATGACAAGCAAACAAAGACACAAAAGCCCCTCTGCTTGCAGCCAGCCTCATCCTTGACAGTTTGACCTTGTCCTGCTAATTTCAACTGTCATGGCAATTGGATTTGAGCACCAAAGCACAGATAATATTAGTAATACAGAAATATTGTTCACTTTTTATGTCCATACTTCAGTTTACAAGGAAAAAACACAGAAAGAAATCATGCTACCCAGTAGAGTTTGAGGATATGGAGATCATTTTGTCAATAGATGTATTCACATTAGTTAAGTTCTAGTCTGTGAAATCAGCTTATCAGTCTGAAAAGACTAAATCAAGCTCTTCTGTATTAGAAAATGATAACTGTGGTGCTATCAGTGACAGCAGCTTCTACTAACCCCTCTGATGGCTGAAACAATATGCTTCAATTTGCCTCTGATAAATAATGAAGAAGCTGATTCTTCACTACATTTTTTCATAAAATTTCTTCTGTGAATTTCGAAAGGTAATATGAATATCATCTGTTTCTACATATTCATGCAATTTCCCAGCAGTGCCTCTCAAAGATAATTTTCTCTGCAAATATTTCTATATCCATTTAAGTGTGTGTGTTATACATATTTACATACTTAAAATTCATTACCTTCTTTATTTCCTTGTAGTTTAATATTTGCTGAATACTGCAATCTGTTTTTTAATGTTTGTCACTTTTGAAAAAACTGTATCAATAAAAAGCTGAGTTTCAGATAGGCAGATGAAGATTGGAATACAAGCACAATTTCTTCCTTGTTAAACTTACTGTTCTCAGGGAATTCACTAACTGTGCCATCTAACATGAAAGTGTCATTTGAGATCCTGTTGCCAGAAGAAACAGGAAAATCTTTATGGCAGTAAGTGAAATTAGACAGGAAGAAAAGAGGAGAAAAATTAATGTGAAAAAGAAAGTAATCACATTTCTCTACATTCTGCTCTGTTTCAGCTGCCAATTTCTTCTAATTAATCTGCTGAGAGAAGTTGTATTTATTTGCAAAAAAAAAATCTATCCTATATCATCGGAACTTTCATAGAAAAGTTTCTGGTTATGCAGCAACTGGACAATCTCTCCTATACCCATAATAATATTTAGACAATTTCACTGGGAATTAGAAAAAGGATTTTGTTTTTTACAGTTTATTTTAGAATAACAATTGACCTAATGTAATTGTCTTCCTCTGGCCTATGCTCCTTTGAATTTGTGTTTACAAATGGTCTTTTTCTCCTCAGTATAATATATAAAATAAACAAAAACAAAAGGCATTCCCTGTTCCTTCACTTCTTTCCCCAGCTGCCTACAGTGCTGTCATCTCAATTGATGACCGACACTTGCATGTATTTTTGAAAATGCAAGTACTGTACTACAGTGACTAGAGATTGTAGGCTCAATGGATATAAAAAACATTCAGTATTTATCTACGTGATGCTAATAATATTCAATTCAAACTTGAGCTTTTACTAAAGGGGTTACTATTGTGTTATTTGTTTGTACCATTTCCTGACTCCCTGTGGGAGTCCCTTGAATTTCTTGACTATATAAACTAGAAAAAAATGATTCAACCACATGCTCTGTTCTCATTCAGAATTTCTTTTTAAAGATACCATCAGTGCCTGGCTTTAGGCATTTAAGGAGAAATATACTGTGTAAGTAAAGGATTTGAAAGTGGCAAGATACAAAGAACAAAAAAATATGGCAAATATCTTTAAAAGTGGTGTTTTAAAAAGGTATGAGCAAAGTTCTACTTACACAAGCAAAATACTAAAATGGGTTTGGTGCTGGCCAATTCTTTTCTTTCAATGTGGAAAATTGTCTATTATGCTTCCTTAACTCCACTTTGTAACTACTAATGTCAAAAGACTTGCAGAGGTATAATACTGGTGTAAGGAAGACAAGAATGAGACTCATATTTGTCTGTTTGCCACAAAGGCAATCTCAGAATTCAAAAAAGTATTTGTTGATCATACTTTGATCCTGAGATACAAGTGAAGAAATTGCTGCCCACTTGAGCTAAAAGATGTTGTGTTCTGCTGGTGGTATTAATAGCACATATCTTTCTTCTCAGCATCCTTGTAAGCAAAAGACCAGAAGTAACAAAAGAAAGCCAGCTATTTTAATTTTCTATTATGATTTATCTTTATGCAGAATTGCATATTTTAACAAAATGTAAGAATTTTTCAACACAACAAAATGCTTCCATGTAAGCTATGTATATATTTTACCTAGAGTAATAAAACCATGAAAGTTTTATCCTAGCTAAGGTAACTAGAAGGATTGGTTATGAAATTCCCCAGCACCTCAGATAAGATTACTCCACTTGACTTTTCTGTTAAGGAGTCTGATTTAACTTGTGAAAAGAGGATTTTTGCTTTTTTTGTTGTTGTTGTTGCTTTTTCCTTTCTTTTTTTTTTTTTTTTTTTAAAGTTCATTCTCCTTAAGAACATAGCTTAGTGCACTACACAACTGCTGCATTACATCCTAATTCTAAAAAGTGTCAAAATACACATAACTAACATGCCCATCTAGTACATACACAATTAGTCTACATGGAAGATTAAAAATGTCAGACAGATCCATTGTAGCAATGTCTTACACAATGGGGAAGAGAATAGGGAAGCCTGAGTACAGGCTTTGTTCATTTTTAAGTAGTTATATGCATATATAAGAAATAATTTAGTGGAAGCAGGAACAGGTACCCTGAGAGGAGTATAAGGATGCTGCTAGGGTGTGTAGAGACAGGGTCAGGAAGGCCAAGACCTAACTAGAACTGGAATTGCCAAGAAGGGAGAAGAATTTAAAAATCTTCTACAGGTACATAATTTAGAAGAAGGAATTCTGAGGTGTGCCAACCCCTAGTGAGCAATAGAGGCAGGCTGATAACAGCAGACAAGGAGAAGGCTGAGGTGCTCAACAACTTTTCTGTCTTAGTTCTCTGTGGCGACTATTCTTCATACACTCCTTCAGTGGATGGATTGAAAGTTGGGTACTATAGGAGCAATGTCCCTCTTGCTGTTACTGAAGATCAGGTTCACAACCATCTGAGGAACTGAATGCATCCTAGAGTCCAGAGGAATTGGGTGATGTAGTCACCAAGACACACTTGATGATATCTGAAAAGTTATGGCAGTCAGGTGAAGTCCCTGGCAACTGGAAAAAAGGCAATATCACACCATTTTAAAGAAAGGCAGAAAGGATGACCCAGGGAAATACCAATCTTTCAGCCTTACCTCTGTTTCAGGAAACATCAAGGAACGGATTCTCCTGGAAGCTATGGTCAGGGATGAAGGTGATGTGAAATAAACCAGCGTGGCTTCATCAAGGGCAAGTCCTGCCTGACCTACATAGTGACTTTCCATGATGGTGCAACTGTGTGAAGAGCCACTGATGTTATCTACCTAGACTTCAGTAAGGCCTTTGAGACAGTTACCCATAACATTCTTCTCTCTAACTTAGAAAGATATGGATTTGATAGCTGGGCGGTTTGATGAATGGGGAACTAGTTGCAAGATCATACCCAGAGAGTAATGGCCAATGGTTCACAGTCTGGTTGGAGATCAGTGATGACTGGTGTCCCTCAGGGGTCAGCACTGGGGCTGGTGCTCTGTTATATCTTCAATCAAAGACACTGACAGTGAGATCAAATGCAGCGTCAGCAAGTTTGTAGATGACACATGACGTGTTGCGGTCAGCACACCTCAGGGATAAGATGCCATCAAGAGAGACCTGGATAGGCTTGTGCAGGGTGCACAGGGGAACCTCATGAGGTTCAAAAATCCAAATGCAAGGCCTTGCACCTGGGTCACAGCAACCCATTAGAATCAAAGAATCACAGAACAGCTTGGGTTGGAAGGGATCTCAAACATCATCCAGTTTGAATCTCCCTGCAATCCCCTTCTCCCCACACAAACTAGGGGAAGAAAACGCTGAGCACAGCCCTGCCAAAAAGGACTTGAAGTTACTGGTAACCTTTAAAGGTCACATATGAAATACACTGTAACTATCAGAAACATTTGCAGCATTAAGACTCCCTGGCGAGGAGACAAAAAAAAAAAAAAAGGAACTGGGAATCAGTGAAAGACAAGATTTTAATTCAAAAAGGATCACGTATTTTCTACAATTCCCCTCCCCTCATTTCCCTTCTAACAATAAATAACATTTCAGATTTTCAGCTGGTACAGATAGAATATTTTATCTGACAAAGAGGGAACCACATGAATTTAGCAGAGGACAAATTCTGCCTTACAAAGATTATAGAATTATGTAGGTGTTAATGCTGTAAACACATTTGGGTGTGAGAAGACATTCTGTTGCTTCTATATCAAGACTTCCCTGGGCAAATGCAGAATTAGTTTATATGGCTACCATAAGAGCAGAACTAATTCCAATCTCATTTACACTGCCTCTCTTAATCTGAGCTAATTTACCACTATTGCAAAGTTACTTAAATATTGTTAGAATGATATGAAGTGGACTTAAGTGAAGCCATCCTTGCTTATAAAATACATCTATCTCTGCAAGAATAAAGAATGGAAAGAAGATGATTTAAAATGAAAAGAAATGATTCAATTTATTTTACAGAATCAAAACTACAATGATGGATGGATATGCATTTTTTTCCCACATATCCATTTTCAGTTCTACAGTCAGTATTACAATAGCCAAAAAGTAGCACTCCAATCACAAGTATCAGCACTTCAGTTTTCATTTTGATACTTTTATTTTTTGGTTCTACAGCAACTCATCTCCTACCTATTATTTCAACATAATTACAGTCATTTAATCCCCTTTGAGAGATTTTAGGTGGGAGGAGTCATTATAGCAGTACTAAGGTAACTTGGAAGTATATATTAAACACTTAGCAGAATATAACAATTGTATCCTGTCAATTGATAGTGCTATACCTATACTAAAATATTGAGACGTGAAAGCATTGAGATAATTCTTGTATACAATTGTTTTCAAGTCTACACACGAAGAAGGGAGAAAATCTTAAAGGCAAACAAAGCAGTTGCAGGTTTTAGAAAAATGTCCTTTTTACTCCACAAGAATATAGAAGTTCCATTATTGATTAATCCTGAAATAAGATTTCCATTAACACACACACAAAACAAAAAAAACACCAGCTTTAATGATGCACTGCTTATGTGAAAGAAAATTAAAAGAATATAATTATGAAATAAACAAGAGAGTTTGGCAAAGCAGATTATAATGACAAAAAGAGAATAGATAGAATGCTTACCTGCATCCTGGGCTACCTGCAAAACTCCAGAGGAGGGGTCCCCAGAAGAGATCCTTTCCCATCGTAATCAGCTCTTAAATGGGTGTAGGAGAGGTGCAGCCTGCTCCACCCCTTCCAGCAGCACAGGAGAATTGCCTTCACCTGTGCTCCCAGGTCTGACTCATTGCTCGCCTCTGGTGATCAATCAGAGGTTCAGGCCATGATTCAGCAGTTCCCATACAGCAGGCCATTCCAGTGCCTGACCATTCTCTAAGAGAAAAAAATTATATCCTTATATAAAAAAAAAAGTTATTCCTTATATCTAATCTATATCTCCCCTGTCACAACATTTGGCCATTTCCTCAGGCCCTATTTGTTATCTGGAAGAAGAGGCTAACCCCTCCTCATCACAACTTCTGTTCAGGAAGCTGCAAAGTACAATAAGGTCTCCCCTGAGCCTCCTTTTCTCCAGACTAAACAGTCCCAGCTCCCTCAGCTGCTCTTCATAAGATTTTAGTTCCTGTCCTTAAAATGTATAATCCAACACCAGTCTTACTAAATGTTCAACCTCAGAATATATTGATCCATCCATCCATCCAATCCCATCTTGTAGAGATCATCAGGATGCCTGTTCAGGACTTTCTGTTATCTGAAAATAAGCTGGTATGGGCAGATTTCATGCTTACTATATGGGCTCTAATTTTCTTCTACAAATGCATCATAAACATCTGAATATTTCAACGAATTGAGCTCTGTGCTATATTTAATTTTTCTAACTAAACCCACAAGAGCAAATGTTGAAGTAGGAATTAAAAAAATTGAAACTAAAGCCTCCTATATCTTGCATTAAGAAAGTACTAATTAGAAGGCATTAAAAGCTATTATTTTATCTGTTTTACAGAAATACTTCAGATGAGACTGTTTTAATTTTTTGAATGACCCTTGTCAGTGTAACTTCAGTGATGAAATATCAGATTTGTTTTCTTATAGATCAGTTATTATCCTAAGAAAAATCTTTCCAACTGTCTGTCCAAAGGAAAACTCAGCTGCCAGATGGCAGCCACTGCTCCAGTGGCAGACAGTGATAGCAGAGGCTGAACAAAGTTCTGTCAGTCAACTCAAGAGAAGCATGCAGATGCAGATCACAGTGTGAGGTTCTCAGGTCATGTTACAAAGTCATCATCGCCATATTTAAAAATGGGAGTTTTTGAGTGAATGAGGTCAAGGTATACGAAGACAAGATTTCCTCTTAGTTTGAATACTTCTGTAATGCTGGGACTGGTGAATCTTTTATATGTTAGAACACTGTCTTGTTTGAAACAGCAGCTATGCTGATTTCTGACACGTAAAACAAATTTCTATCAGTAGAAAATAGTCTCTTCTGTATTTTCTTACATTTAAAATGGCACTTCTTTTTTTTTTTATAATAGCATTCTGAGGTGAGATTTTTTAAAAGCCTATCCTAGTAGGTTTTCAGTGTATTTTATTTGACACATAACTACTTACAATAATTAAATGAGATATCTGTTAATGACTGGCAGTATTCTTCTAAGTAATTTCCATGGGCCAGGTAAAAGAATAAATCCTTTATAACTTCAGATTTTTTTTTCTTAATTTTTTATTTTCTAAATTTTTAACTACTACTCTGAGGAAAAGAACATCTTTCATGGGCTGCAGTGTGACAGCTACTCCATTGTTGTTTCCTTGAGAGCTGCAAGAAAACCTCTGCTCTGGTGTCTGGAGCACCTCTCCCCCTTCTCTTCTGTCCTTGCTATTCATGGGGCCATTTTCTTCATATTTTTTTTTTCCTCATTCCTCACTGCCATCTTAGATTTTTTCTTTTTGTAAATACTTTTTCCCAAGTTGCCCCCATCTTATCTGCTAGTGCCACTAGTGAGGCCATTGGCACTGGCTGGAACTGGCTTCGTTTGGCAAAGGGCAGTCCCAGTCTCTCCTGAAAGAGGAGTCCTAGCATCCTCATCACTGCCAACACCTTCACATTAGATGTATATCCAATACATACCCACGTCTCATCAGTCCCTAACCACTCTAATCTCACGCATTACATACATTTGAACACTGACAGTGCATAACAAATAATAAGCATAAAAACCACAACACACATCTCTGATTAGCATGGCAGGAACAATCTCCAAATACTCTAATCCTTGTTAGAGCTGGCAAGGCATACGGAGAAAGAATGATGATTGAGTTATTCTTGAGATAATTATGTTTCAATATCACATATTTTGAGACTAAATCCAAAAATCCAACTGGCAAACTAATGATTTATTATCCTCTCTTTTGACAGCATTATGTATTTTGTGAGGTATTAATTTCTAGAAGAGCTAAAAGAGAAAAAAAAAAATCATTCCCTTTAAGTAAAACAGAAAGCAATTAGAGCTGCAGTAAATGAAAAAGTACCTAAGCAGAAGAAACCATGATCTAATTAAGGTTTATAATTAGAAATAAATTGAGATTGAAAAGAGGAAAAAACATCAGGATGCTTAATGTCAGAAGGAAATACTTGTCAGATTGGTTAATACATTCTCAGGGGGAAACAGGCTATTGAGCAATGAAGATAAAGTAACGTATGGACAATGCAGATGAATGTTACATAAAATTGAAACAAAAGCATAGAAGAGAGGGCTACATTGCAGTTCTGTAGCTTCAAATATAAATGAATAACTGTGTTAAAATAAAGTCAATACAATAATAATGTGGAAAAAATACTGAGTGAAGAAAACTCAAACTAGCAGTTGAGGACAAAAAAAATAATAAAAAAATCAGTCTAACAAAGACAGGACAATGAGAAAGAACCAATGATGAGTGGAAGTCAGAAATTAAAAGAGCTTTCTGAAAGATCTTTGCTGGATTCAGTAATTTTTATACTAAATTAATATATTTGTCCTAATATACTGAAATTTTAGGTTTATTCTTCCTGAATGCTTAGATTCAGCAGAAGAGAAGAAGGTTCTCCTAACTTCTAACTTTTAAATTTCAGTTTAAATTTCTTGAGCTTTAATATCTTTTAAAATTTATTTTGAAATTAAAGATATGAATGAAAAAGATTTAGAAATAAATACAGAACAAAAATGACTACTACACAGCTGTTCGAGGTTTTCTAAGAAATGCTTTTTCCCTTTTGCATTTGTGCATTGTGCATAGAGTCAGTGTTGTGTGGGAGTGTAGCAATTTTATTGAAATGGTCAGGTAAGTAGGCAGGATGACCGTCTTAGCCATCTTGGCTGACTATCTTGACAAATATTGGTCTTGATCTTTCTAGAACCACATAGATCTACTTGCCTGTGTTGCTTAGCAGAATCCTAATTTCTGCATGGCTAGCTACGTTTCTATATCTTTATTTGTTTATATCTAGTAAAGCATTAAGCTCATAATCAGAAAAATTGTGCATACATATAAGAGAAACAAGTTCTGTTCTGAAGTGATTACAATGAGATACAAAAATGATTAGTCAGTGGGAAGTGCCTAAGACAGACAACAAATGCATTTTGTACCAAGATCTATGACCATATAGCATAGCTGAGAGGAAATACTTCAGTGGATAACACTAGACAACAGCATATCTAGGACTTAAACCAAAATGAGATGTAAGTGTACTGCGGAAGTGCCTGGTGAGATAGCAGAAAGAACAATAATAAGAATATCTGGGACACAAGGTAGGATCATAAAATTGTAAAATTAGATTAAGTTCTTAAAATTTTTATGAGTAGTTAGTCCCTTAGTCACTTGCAGGTAAGTGGCAAAAAATGATAACTGAAAATATTCTTTGCAGTTCTTCTCTACAGTATGAAAAACAAACATCTCTTTTCCTTTCATTTATATATATAAAGACTCTATTAAATAGACTGATCTAAAAACATGAAGATCAGATAGTTACCCTTTCTAACTTAGGAAACAAGGTCTGCTTCTCTCATGATGAGATTAGGACTATGTTCCCCAATAAGATTAAAAGTGTTTATTTGATTGATTAGTGTTTCTACACTTTGTTCTCTACTAATGAGAGAACAAAGAATGTTTAAGCTCTTATCTCTCATATGTCTTCAGATAGTCAAATCCAGATCTCCTTAAATTGATATTAATTGTGGGCTTAAGTCATTGAAAATTTTCTTCAGAGCTAACTTCATACACAAAGAATTTAAAGCCAGGCAAGAGCATCTTAAGAATTGAATTTGACTTTCTGCATAGCTCAAGTCATAGATTCCATGAAATCTATATCAAGAAAACTTACAGTCACCTTAGTACATATGTATTTAAAACATCAAAACTTGATTTGAAAATGTAAACAAATGCAAGCAACTCTTTAAAAATTTACTTTTACTACAATATGCATCTTATATCTAGCTTGTTTTCATTATGCTTTTTCTCTGTTAAAAGTCCCTCTATATACAGAAATCTTGTTTTCATGTGGTTTCCCTTAAACATCCTTGTTACATAGAGAATGCTGAGAATGCCTCCTACTATTAAGGCAATTTCATTCTTTTTCTCAAAAAAGCCTGGTAATGTTTACTTCTGCCTTTGTCAAAAGTTATCCATTTTGCATAGGATACATCTAACTCAGGTATAAAAGTTTAGGGAAAGTTCAGATTTTCCTGAAAAAGGATGTGAGAAAATGAATGGCAGATCTCTGTGTAAAAAGTTTGGCATTTTGCTTCACACTGTAGAAGGCAGCTTGATCATGCTGTATTACTGGATGAGGTGAGGATATGAGGAACAAAAGAGAGAGCCTTACTGCAAAGAATCATGGGATCATCAAACAGTTGTTGCTGGCAAGGAACTCTGGAGATTATCTTGTCCATGCTCCTTTCTCAATCATAGTCATCTAAAGTAGGTTGCTAAGCCCCATCACAAGTCTTCAAGTATGCAGTTATTCCACATGTGGTTACTAATGGTATAGTCCTGGCTTTTTGAGAATACGAGGCTCAAATGCATTAATGCTCAGTATTTCCAAATGTAGCCAAAGACAGTCAGCTAAAAACATCAGGACACTGGAGAACTCAAACTACTTTGAAGATTCATTTGTCACAGAATCACAGAATGGCCAGGGTTGGAAGGGACCTCAAGGATCATGAATCTCCAACCTCTCTGCCACATGCAGGGCCACCAACCTCCCCATTTAATACTGTAGACCAGGCTGTCCAGGGCCCCATCCAACCTGGCCTTGAACACCTCCAGGGACAGGGCATCCACATCTCTGGGCAGCCTGTTCCAGCACCTCACCACTCTCTGGGTAAAGAATTTCCCCCTGATGTCTGATCTAAATCTCCCCTCCCTCAGCTTAAAACCATTTCCCCTTGTCCTATTGTTACCAGCCCTTTCAAAGAGTTGATTCCCCCTCTCTTTGTAGGCTCCCTTTAGGTATTGAAAGGCTGCAATGAGGTCACCCCACAGCCCCCTTTTCTCCAGGCTGAAAAAGCCCAGCTCCCTCAGCCTGTCTTCATAGGGGAGGTCCTCTAGTCCCATGATCATCCTTGTGGCTCTCCTCTGGACCTTCTCCAATGGCTCCCCATCTTTTTTGTACTGGGGGCTCCAGACCTGCACACAGTACTCTAGACGGGGCCTCACAAAGGCAGAGTAGAAGTGGACAATCACCTCCCTGTCCCTGCTGGCCACCCTTCTTTTGATGGAGCCCAGGATCCATTTGCCTTCCAAGCCTCAAGGGCACAGAATTTATCTTAAAAAAGTACCATCCTGTTCTGCTTTACAGGATTGTAAAATTAAATAAGAATAGTCAAGCACTCATACATTACTGTTACGAGTTACACAGAAAGACATTTCCTTAATATTAATTAATCCCTTTCTAGTATTGGGCTTGAATAATCCGCAATAAGATAGTAAAGCAATAGTGTGGAAAAAGCAAAACATTTCTTTGTGCATAGAGTAAATACTAATCAGCCTTTGAAACGAGTCAGGTAATTCTGAAAAGAGAAAATGTGAATTCCAATTTAAACCATAACTAAATGAACCTGTAGTTGGGAACTCAACTAAATTAGCTCAGAAAAAAAATCTTCATATCATTATTTTCCATCAAGTGCTTTCAGGAAAAGGGTTAAGGGTTTCACAAGCTTTTGAAGTTTGGCAGCTTTATAGAAGACAAACATTTATTCTAAATGTTTTCTACCTTTTCAATTTTGCAAAAGCCTTTTGAAGTCTGGACACCAGAACTGGCCAAAACATTACGAAAAAATGTCCTTTCTATTTTCTTGTTCCTCTCTATGTGAAATATGAAATAATTTCCAATAAAAGTCTGCCTTCAAAGTTTGGAGGTTCAGTGATAAAAAAAAAAAATAAATATTTTACTACTCAGTTTATTTAGTGTAATTTTTTTTTCTGTTCATAAATAATTCTCTATCTACAAAATAGAAATCCAAAGAACAAAACAACAAATACAATATTAAATGTGTGCCAAATAAACATCTTAATTAACAAAATTACTAACAAAAAGTTTATTTTAGAGATGTCTATCACTTTTTGAATACAGGAAATTGATTTTTCAAATCATGTTGAAGAAGCAATGAAAGATTTTAAGCATGTGAGAGAGCTTCAGGCTTTCAAGGAGTGTTTGTTTGTTTGCTTTGGCTTGTTTTTACTGAGTCACTTGAGAAGCTATAGAGCAATTTTTTTACTAGAAATTTGGTGAAGGCTGGTGAAAGAAAGTTTTAATAAAGTAAAAGTATGTGACCTCTTACAGGGAACCTTAATGAGTTCTAAAATTTCTTCTTTTCTCAATTTAGGAATTCTTTCCTTCTTCTGTATTAGCACTACAGGACATTCCTTTTCCTAAATGGAAGGAGTTTATTTCTCAATTTTCTCTTTCTGCCCTCTTCAGTGATAACTTTAGAAGATGAAAGAGGAGGCCACCATCAAGTGGGAGAAATGGACATAAGTTTACAAACATAAAAAATTATTTACCAAAGATAAATCTCTACAATAGCAATGATTATGAGGATTTTCATGAAGGGGTAAAAGTTAATTGAACTGTCATTCCATTTCTTTCCTTCCGTCACTTCTTTTCCAATATATTCGGTTTTTTTACATCAGTCTTAACATATTTTCTCTCTTCTTGTAAAAATTCTCACTTGACTCTTTCTCTGTGAGGAAAGGCTGAGTCTGGGCCTGTTCAGCCTGGGAAAAGAAGATTGAGGGGGGATCTGATAAATGTTTATAAATATCTCAGTGGCACTTCTCAGTGGTGTGCAGCCATAGAGCAAGGAGTAATGGCCTAAAGCATGTACATAGGAAGTTCTGTACTAGCATGAGGAATAAATTCTTTACGGTAAGGGTGACAAAGCACTGCCCAGAGAGACCGTGAAGTCTCCTTCTATGGAGATATTCAAGACCTGTGTGGACACCTACCTGTGCGATCTACTGTAGGGTAACTACTTTATCAGGAGACTCAATGATCTCTTGAGTTCCCTTCCAGCCCCTGCAATTCCATGATTCTGTTAGCACTACTTGTATATATATATTAGTTTATAAAACATATTTCTCACATTTCTAGTATGAAAGAAGGTAGGACTGTTAGTTCAACTAATGCAAGAATACCTTCTTTTACACTTATAATAGATATGATTTTTTGCAACAAAAGGAAAAAAAAAAACAACAAAACAAACAAGAAAAAACAACACAATTACATACATATACCCTCAATGCAGCTACCACACACTGACCAATGCCCCACTAACTGCCTGCTAAAAAACACCCTGCAACATATCCTCTCACCAACCAACAACCAGCCAATTCACCATACATAGGATGACCAACCTGCACAAATATATAGCCTTCTGTATGATGTCACATGGTATGGAATAACCTCTTGCCTAATTCAGGCCACATGTTCTTGCTCTGCCTCGTACCTGCTCTTTCACTCTGAGTGGCACAGCCCAACCCTGGGTGCACTCCCATCACTCAGCAACAACCATACATTCATATGCTATCAACACTGTCTTGGCTGAAACAAGTACATGAACAAGCAGTCTATTTTCCATTATTAGTAAAAGACATCTAATGCAATCGTTGTTTCTCAGACACTCTATGTTGCAAACCTCCACACAATTCCAGCCCAGTCCACAACACCCTATCAGCACCCTTATCCATCTACACCCCCTACCCGGCACAGGGACACGAGAGACACATGCCATAGGGTGTAGCTCAAGTGCCAATTTAATGCTGCGCAACAGCTGCCTTTATACTGTGACACGCAACCACCCCGTGAACCTCTGACCCATTAAGCACCACAAGAACCACCCCCTGTAACTACCACCCACCTTAGCCCAAGTACCATCCACACCAAGTACCGCCCACACGCTACAGATGAAGAAATATTATATTTTAGAAATTATTTTGTAAAAAAATCCTGTAATATCAATCTTTGTTTCCCAGATTTTCTGTCTGTTTTCTAAAAGCTATTCACGTCAACAAAATTCTTATAATCAGCTTCATAATATTGCCAGGACCTACCAAACACAAATATGCAATAGTAAATAAAAGGCCTTATACTCCATATGATAATAAAAGTCAAGCAGGTCAAGCATTTTTTCCCTCTTTTATTCTGCTTCCAGTCTTGCATCTGAGAACAAAATTGTTTTGGACTCCATTGTCTTGGCTTCGCAGATAAAAAGATAAGATCCTACTTCTGCTGAAGCATGAGAAAGGACAGAATCCCCCAGTCTAGCCTGTGAATCATAGAAAAGGAACAGTAAGAAGTGATTTTTTCATGAGTTAAATGTGACTCTGAATACACCTATACAGTAGAATTGTGGATCAAATGTTTTTAGAAAGAAGTGATTTCTGCAAATACAGGCATGCCTATAAAGCTTAACAGTAGCTCTTCTAAGAACTCCTGGTTCAATGGCTTCCACAAATCTTTCCCTGTCAAATGTATTTAATGATCTTACAGAAAAAAAAATATACAAGATAGTACATCTGTCATTACACCACATACCTCCTTAGCTCAGTAATAAACTGAAAGTTAGACTGAGAAACAGTCACACTGATTGATGGCTCACTTAAAGCAGTCTGCTGCTAATCAGTCTGCCATGGCACCGAAAGAGTGAATGCCAGGAATGTGCATGATTTCTTACCAGTGTTTTACTCAGCTCAGTGTTACAAAAATAATTATTTGGGATGCTGATCCTTGCAAGATACAGAGGAAACCATTCTGGAGCACCCAAATCCTGCAGCTTATATTCACTCAGAAGGGAATTAAGAGTACTATGTCCTCAAAAGATTCTGATGCAGCTTTAAGAGCTAGTGTGTGCACAAAATGTATTGTTTCTGAACCTTTTATGGATTAAAAGAAAAATGCTTTTACCTTGGAACTGATGCCATATGATTATCTCTAAGGAAAAGAATAGTCACTGAGGTTATTTTTAATTTATGACAACATGAATTCACTGGAGGAAAAATGTTGATGAACTGTCTCAATCCTAAACTAAAAATATACTGGAAAAAAAAAAATTAAAAAAAAGCATAAGCTTCAGTAGGGTAACTTTCACTTTTCTATCTCTCATGCAAAGACTTAAATGCTTCAATAATGTAGTCATCCACTATGAACAGTCTGTGCAGAAACTACAGTGTTTGCTACAATTACTGATTAAGTTAGGACTTGAATCATACATTAAAAGCCAAGTATCTCTTCACTAACCCCCTCAGCTCTCTTGACTGTGTCATAATCCTATATAATAGATCTAATTTATTAAGCATTTATGATTTTCTGCCACAAATACCAATAGGTGTATTACAAAAAATGTTTGATAGCTGAATTGCAATTTAATAGCCAAGTTATAAAAGCTATTATAGAACATGACCTAACAGCCAGACCCACATAAATATTTAATCAGGAGTCAAAGCTTCCTTACACTTGCTCTTAACAGAACAGCTTCTTGAAGGAGGATAAATAGAGATTTTCAGCGTACATTATAAAATAACTCTTAAGTGAAGTTCTGCTAATCAGATGATTCTTTTTCTAATTTTGAAAGTATTTATGCACGTACACATACATGCTGTTATATAAGGCATACTTATAATATATGCAATAATTTTAAAACATCCCATTCAGGTTTAAACTCTAACAATAGTAACCTTATTAAATAATATATATGTTGTAGCAAGGCAACTACATTAGCCAAGACTTCCATTACATTTCCTTAAGGAAAAGTCATTTTAATCATAGAGATACTATGTAGCCATGTTATCTAAAAACCGTGCTGTTAAGCAGCCTATATGCTCAGCCTCAAGGCTCCTTGGGGATGTGGAGCTATAAAACTGAAACAGTTTTTATGCTGTCATAGACTGTAAAAGAGAAGTCATATCTCTAATTCACTTCCAGTAAACGGGAATTTAAAATTTATAAGAAAAGGTTAAAAAAAAAAAAAGAAAAAGAAATAGGAACCTTTATAAAATGTATATTGAATGTAAAAACAAAGACTTTGTCACAGCCTCTGAATTTCATTTGGTTTTTGTTCTACACTGAAGTGCTATACCAACCTCAGGACACACCAGATAGAAAAAAAAACTAGCTTTGGTCTTTCAACACCCCTTTCTTTTTATTATGGAATGTGAGTTAGAGTAGTTAGGTAGTATAAACAATCTCTAAATCTCATTAATCTTGCTGCCCTTTCAGTTCCCAGTTGTACAGTCTCCAATATGGAAATCATATTTTGCATCTAGGCAGCCACCATTCACTCAGAAAGAAGAATGCTGTCTAATTTAAAGAACATTCACTGAAAGAGTAGTAAGCACATCACTGTCTCTGTGTTTCCAGCATCTATAATTTAATGTATTTAAGCTAATGTTCCTTTTCATATTTTGCATACAACCTGCAATAAAGAAAAAAAACAAAAACAAAAACAAACAAACAAAAAAAACCCGAAAATGTATGGCATATATGGCATACCAATTTTCTCATTTCTAGAGATAAAGTACAATTTCAATTGATTTCATCTAGCCTAAATTAGAGATGGGGAAATTGAACCTCACATCCAACTGTTCCAAATGCCAGCAAGGGGTTGCTGAGCTGATGTATCCCCATGACTATGACAGGAACGGATATGCATTTTCCTTCTCTATACTGAAGATGACAGCAATCATGTGAGAAGAATTACTCTAACAGGATTTCAGACCAAACAGTCAGTCACCCCATAAGAAACACTAATCTCAAGAGATTTCCCACCATTTATGGCCAAGAAACAGTGAGAAATGTTTACAAGCTTCCAGCTAATACCTGTGAGTCTGAATCTGAACCCTGGCCTGTGTAAGAGCACTTCTTCTCTGGCCAGTTTCCATGGGTATATGTGTATCTCATGGTTATTTCATCACACCAAGAAGATAAAAAGAAAATAATAAAGCAAAATAATACAGAGTTATTGTGGGAAAAACAACAACAACAAAAAAAAGCTCTGAATGCTTAAGCAATGGATATCAGTTCTCTTTGGAACATCAGGAATTTCTAAAATTATAGTTGAAAAGTGTTTATGAATAAGTAATAGTATGTGCAGCAATATTGAAAAAGAAAGAATATATAACAACTTGTATAGTATGCCTGCAAATCTTGTGCCTCTAATGTATATTTAGACAGGATGAACATTACAAATAAATTGCTTTTTAATTCTTCTTAAACAAAGTTATCTTACAAATTCATGTCATCGGCAATATGTGAAGTGATATCCAGTCATATAAATAACACGTTTTTATTGTCAGAAAGCAGTTTATCACAAATTTTTGGATAAAGATATATGGCCAGGAATCATAATTACAATCAGGTTTCATTCCACAAAAGTAGTGACAAATAAGATGAAGTTTGTTCCTAAAAAAGCTCTTTCATTCTCCAGGCTCATGTTTCCTAAATAGCTGTCACAGAATTTTCCTGATCTTTCTTACCACACTGATCTTCAGTCTGTCTGGTCTTAAGTACAGCCTTTCCTCTCTTTAACCCTTGATCTTTTTCTGTTTGATTTGCTGAGCAGCCAGCATCAGGTGAATGAAAGGTTTTGTTTTGCTTTAAGGAAGCATCAATATAGAAAAGCAACCATCAGCATGCAGGTTGTCTGAAAAACGCCCACCAGCATGTCAGACTGTCTGAATATTGTGTTACCTAATTGGTGCCTCTTCATTTTTCAAGACAGTTACAGCAAATTGAGCTTACATGCCATTTAACAGACTTCCTGTCTATGTATGATACAAAATAGATTAGAGACATTTATTCCCAAATAGTAGGGCAACCTAATGGATATCCTAACAAAACAGCTGCCAGAAGAAAAGACTGGATAATTTTTTCTGTGTTTTTGTAAGAAGTAGATGCATAGACTCAACCCAGCCAGAGTGCAACCACACAACTGCATTCAGGTTGGCAGGGACACCATTCAGGTTCTGCATCATTCATAGTTGCCACGTAGTTTTTCTCCTCCATCAGGTAATTAGAAAAAGTCAATACCACAATCATCAAACCTATAATCCATCTGAAACTGGCTCTAGATGGGCATTTTTTTCTGATGCACAATTTAATTTCCAATAAGTAAAGTTAGATCTATTAAATTAGATGTACTAAGATACTAGCACAGGTTTCAGCAGTTAATAGTCTTCTGAATCAGATCATTCCAAGCTTCTTCAACTCTCCCTGCTATGCAGTTAATATTGCACAGTTACTAACAGGAAATGTGGTTTCAGCAAAGGATTAACACATGACGTTGTTACAACAAGCAGAAACTGAGAAGAATACTTATATAGCTATTGACTTTCTAGTGATACTAAAAGTGCACAAGCAACTAAAACTAGATGTGTTTGGCTTTCCTACAATTACTTTTTTGTTGTTTTCAGCCTTGCTCTAGTGTAACCTACCTTACTTTACTAGGAAAAAATGTGAAAAATGCAAGATAATCCTTCATGAAGAGAACTCCATAATCAAGAATACAAATATGACATATCCAAACAAAATTTCTAAAGCAACTTACCTTGTCCTTCTGGAGCTAGAGCAATTCAGTCATAAATACAGCAGCTACATTAATATATACACGGCATAAAATTTGCGTATATTTGCTCTAATCAATATGGAGACAAGCAATCAACTAGCTTAAGCAGCTCTGAGTTTACAAAACTTTGGTGGTAGAGCCCATTTCACATGAACAACTCTAAAAACATGAAACCTTTCTCAGTGTATGTAGAAATAGCCTTCCCCCAGATTACTCTGATTTACCTTGAGGCTCACAATTGCTACAAAAAGCATATGTAATCTAAAACATATCAGCTGTGCCTAATTATAAATAAGCCACACCAGTTAAATTGAGAGAATTTGCCATTCTCTTTCTCTAGTCCTGCCTTTAGCTAACACAAGCCTCTTTTCTGTTAAAACCAACAGTTTGGTTGCCTTCTTTTGGACACTCTTTAATAACTTTATGTCCTTATATCATGGTGCCCAAACCTACACGCTGTGCTTGAGGTGAGGCCTCACCAGTGCAGCGTAGAGCAAGACAGCCTCTTTCCTCACCTAGCTGGCAGTGCTGGGCACGGTATACCTCAGGACACTGTTGGCTTTTTGGATGCTAAGACACACTGATAGCAGAGGTTCAACATGCTATCAACCAAAACCTCCAGATCCTTTTCTGTGAGGCTGCTCTTCAGCCTCTCATTCCACAGTATGTACATGTAGCCAGGATCTGCTAGTCCCAGGTGCAGAATTCAGCACTTGCTTTTGCTAATCTTTATATGATTGTTGATTGCCCAGCCATCCTTTGTAAAGTTCTCTCTTCAAGGCCTCTCCGCCTTTGAGGGAGTCAGCAAATCTTCCTTAGCATACATTCAAGTCCTGCATCCAGGTCATTTATAAAAACATTGGAGAGAAATGCTCCTAAAATGTAGCCATTTAACTGTATAGATGCCAAAATCTAACTGATGAACAAGGAAAGTGAGGTTAATGAATTAGCTTTATGTTCTATGCACCTTCTACTCTAAAGAGCAGCATGCTTTACAGAGGACATTTTGTGATTCTAATTTTTAAAATTATCAGTACAATTTTCTCATTTCTAACACACATTTGGCTTCTCTCCCTTGAAACCAGGAGCCAGGATAGACACAAGACATCTTTAGTTTCTTGCTATCTCACAGTCATGAAATAGCGGGAAGGTGTCCATGGTGCTCACACTATCATTGCCTCAGTTGATCCATTTATTATTGATCATGTTTCTAAGCAGTGCACCTTCCTTCAAATCTGAATTTCACTCCTAATGAAAAGATCCCTCATATTCTTTTGAAAAACACTATTATAAAAGGGAGTGGGCATAAAGGGAAGACAAGTACTTTTACACTGCAGGGTAAGATAGTTCAGATTCAAGTCCTTTTCCTGCCTGAGAAGACCAACTTTTTCTTTATTCTTTCTCTGTGACTGTCAAAAAGAGCTTGAAACTTTATGGCGTACTGCAACTAACAAATAAGTGCTGCCACTGTTGACTGCAAAAAACAAAACAAAAAATATGAAATGTCCAGAAGTCATTGGTTTATATGAAGACAGTAATTACCATCTGATTTTATAGCCTACTATTTAAAGACCACATGAAATTTTTTGCCTTAAACTATCATGACTATTCCTAGAAAATTTACTGCATTTTGCATTTAGCATAAAAATCATTAACATATCTAATAACCGTGACAAGACAAAAAGTCCACAGATCCCTTATATGAAAGCTGTAAACTGAGAGATTTCCTTCCAGTTTTGTACACTTAGTATCCAAACAGATGTAATACTGTACACGTATGTAAAGAAAACCTGATGGCTGAATCTGGGGAAATGTAGAGCAAACACCTACAGAATCTGTGGAGGTCAGGAAGCCACAGCATCAGGTGACAGAAAAGTAGAGATTTCCAGAAAGACAAGTTTGGTTTTGCACATTTCCTTCTGGATTTGTTCCAGACTTTTGCCAAGGAAACTCATATAGGCTTGACTAGAAATTTTATTTGAAGACAAATCCTGGGAGACACTTCAAGTTCTTAAGTAAGTTCTAACCTTTTCCTGTGTAAGCAAAAGTTATTTATTCTTAAATGTGTTTCTCTACATACACTGTGTGAATCTCCTACTGCAGAGTATTAATGTTAATAAAAGGTTAATAAAAAATAAAGTTTCCTCTTCTGCTCCCACCTGATTTATTTTATTACTTAAGCTGATGGTTTTCAATTGCACTTATAGCAGCAGCAGAGTTTAACTCTCACTTCTTATTGAAAAAGCCAAATCAAGAGCTGAGTAATATCTGTTATTTATCTGTTCTTTTAAAAATAAAAAAGTGAAAGTTAAAAGCTGACAGGGTCATGAGTAAGTATTATTGAAAGTCACAGCAAGCAAGTAGCTTGCAGCTGGGAGAAAAAAGGTCTTTCCCTTCCTTTTCTGTAGTCAGTCATGGCTTTGCTATTCTTCAGTGTTTTTTCTTTTCTTCCAGTGCCCTTTAACCATCACTGATGGTTTGTCTTGAAATAAAGTTCAAATCCGTTATTTTTAGAAAAAAAAGGTAACGTGGTCTAAGGCTTCTTCTTAGACCAAAGAATTCTACAGTCTGGATGCTTAGCTTGGTATCTTTGTTGAGTTACTCTGCCACTCATTTTTTTAATTTCTCCCTTTAAGTTCCTTGTTTTAGAACAAGAAATAATGGGTAACATTTCTATAGCAAAGTTCTTTGATAACTGTAAAGAGAAGAGGTTAAATTTTATATTTTCAAGGCATGTACTAGTATTACAGTCCATAGGGAATGAGCAGTCAAGCTGTGTTGAACACTGAGGAGTTCAGAAATCACTAAAAAATTGTAACCTCCTTCATAATAAGGCATATCTCCCAGATATAAAGAACAAAATAACAGCTCAGAGGAAGATGCCGTTTCCTACTCTTACTGTTGGACTGACAATGATAATACACCTCGGCATCAGTGAAGGTTTATCTAGCACTGGTGACTGTTTACACAGATTAAATTAATAAATTTGGGTGTTTACAAAAGAAAGAGAAAGAGATCTAGAAGACAGGAAAGACAATATGAATATTTTCTTGTACTAAGTCTGAATACTTTATTAAGCTGACAGGGTCAGTTTTATATACGAATACTTCAGCATCATGCAGTGCGAATGATACACTCTGATGGTACATTCTCAATTACTACTTAGAATTTTGTATCCAGCATTTATTTTTAGCCAGTCTGCCAAAGTGATCAGTAAAATATCTCTCTGTGGACTGAGTATTTATAGGATCCAAAATTTTAGACCTCCACACAATTTTGACAAACCAGTACTGCATTAGTAAATGACAGTTCACTAGTTCCACTGTTTTATATGGAAATATATCACAGAATCACAGAGAGGCTTGGATGGGAAGAGATCTTAAAATTACCTACTTCCAACACCTGGTGGGCAGGATGGCAACCATTAAATCAGGCACTAGATCAGGTTGCCCAGAGCCCTATGCTGGCTGGTCCCCCTCCAGAGATTAGATATCCACAACTTCTCTGAGCAGCCTATTCCAGCCCCAGAAAATGAAATGTCAGTTAACACTTTTGATGAGATAAATACGATCAATTTTTAGATAAATATATGTTGAATTTGGCTGTCCCTCATTCCAGGTGACTATCTTGGCCCAATAGCAATATTGGTAAAGGCAAAAATGTACACTCAAATCCAATTATTCTTTTAATTTTCAGACAATGAAAGTCACTTTCCACCTTTCTTTCCTAAGTTGATATTCTGCTACCTAAATCAATGTAGTTTTTTTTTATTCATTTAATTTTTCACACATGGAGCCTGACAACATTGAAGTATACAAAATCCCTCCTACCAGAACAAAAAGAAAATTGATTATTGATATTGTATTCATAATTATTAAAAAATATAAATATTTCAGTGATGTGTTTAGTAACCTTTTCTTTGATAATATAATACAGTTCCTTTAAAAAATTTTTACACTATTTTTTTAAAAAAGAACAATGCAGTTTTTTCTTCACAGCATTCTGCTTAATAAGGTTAGAGAGCATAATGTTACAGTTTGTTACCCTCCCGACAGATAGAACTGCCAAAAAGCCATTCTCTCTTCCTAAGATTCGTTAGAGCATCACTTTTTATCCTCAGCTGTTCTCCATTTACATTACAAAATGAAATGATATTTACAGAAGAGAAATTATTATTCACATTACAATTTAATTAATGTTGAATTAACGAGTAATTTTATTAGCAAGTCTTGAATCTACATGTTTGTTGTGCCCTGGTGGAAATCCTACAGAATTGATTAAAGCAACCCTGTTGCTAAGGATTAAGATGGTAATTTATTGACAAGAAGAATGTCACCTTTATGCACAGGCAGGGATGATTATCTCAGCTGGGGGGTTCTTGGTATATTTCATCTCTGGTCCCCCTATTACCTTTCTCATTTCCCTAATTTTCAGGCAAAATACATACTTATATCTGCAGGTTGCTTGGGGTAACGATAGGAGTTGCGTCTGCCTGCGGGCTCACACAGTTACCCAGTTTCTTTGGCTGATGGACATGGAAACAACGTTTAAAAGAAAAGCAAAACACAAGGTAATAGGAAAAAAATAACAATAATTTTAAAAAAAGGTTGTTTTTATTCACTTTTCTGTGATGGACAAAGTACAAATAGAAAGTTAATTCATTCAGAAAATTTGACACAGAATGAGATGATGCCATCTGGCTTTATTCAGCTAATACACATTCAATTGTTTTATATAGTTCTGGTGGACCATTACTCCTGAAAGATGCACTCTAATAATGTGTGTTGGTACATCACTTAATACACAGCAGAGGTACATCATCAAAATGCAAATCAGTCAGGAAGAATTCTGTAATAATAGCATAGAGAAAAGTGATTATAAGCTTCTACGAATCACATCACAGAGTATGTTACATTTGGTAGTTTTTTTACAATAATCAGTTTGACTGCATTTTGCACTGGGCAAGCTGATTTCCCATAGGCAATATCCAATATAACCTGAACAAAAAGAAAACAGATATGAAGGTCATTTTAAGCAGAGTAGGGAAAAAATTGCAAAAATCTGCCAGTTGAGCAAGACGACTTCTCTCTGCATTTCATAAAATTAAGCTTCATCAGCTGATGAGGATAGCCTACTTTAAATATTTCCCCTAGTGAGGTAAGCAGAAATATAGTGCTGCTCTGAAAGCTGTGTCTCCTACTGTAGAATATCACTGGCACACAACATCAGAGGCAGATGTCGGTGGTATGGCAGTAGGAGTTGAACCTTTCTGTCAGTCCCAGAATCACAGAACCATGTAAACATTTGAGTTGGAGGAGGCCTTTACAGGTGTCTAGTCCAAGTGCCCTGCAATGAACAGGAACATCTAGAGCTCGATCAGGTCTTTCAGAACCCAATTCAGCCTCACCTTGAATGTCCCCATGGTGCAGCCACCACATCTCTTGGCAACCTGTGCCAGTGTTTCACTACTCTTAACATGAACGACACAAAACAAAACAAAACAAACAAACAAAAAAAACAGAACCAAAAAACCCTTCTTCATTACATCCAATCTAAATCTTCACTCTTCTAACTTGAAGTCATTTCCTCTTGTACTACAACAACAGATACTGCCAAAGAGTTTGTCTCCTTCTTTTCTTTTCCACAAAAATTGCATCAGAAAAATCCTGATCTTATTCTGCAATGCAGTCTGGCATCTGACTTACACTCCTAAGAGTATTTTGTTTCACTTTATTTGAAATATTGATAATAAAAATTATTGCATGTCTGATTTCTGAAATCTAGAAATCTTTCAGAGGTGCCCCAGCCAGCACCTAGAAATAAAATTGACTATGAAGTCTGCAATCAAGAGCTACTCATGAACAAAACACCAGAGTAGTGATAAAATATGACAGCAGGGAAGAAGTACTCCAAATGGTTTCACACTTCCTCTCTTCACTATTATGCTTTGGAAATAAGATTAGAACAGTTTTCTCCTCAGAGAATGTTTAAAGCACTCAGTCAGGAAAATCAGATGGACAAGCAGACTCTCACTCCAGGGAGCTGTAACAATGAATTACTTCTGAAATCTTTTGACAGATAGAAAAATGTAGGCTTGTACTGGGTTTTAGACCACTGAGTTCTCTACACAGTTCATTTCTGCAGTGAAGGGTGTGAAGTGTTTGAACCTTGCTGCTTGTAAATCCAAACTATATAGCAATGGCAATAGTCACTACCCACTGATCATCCAAGCTAATTGCCCCTTTTCCACAATGACATCATTTGCAATAATTCAACCTTCAAAGGACATACCCAGGACTTTAACTGCCCTCGAAGCAGACTGTCTTTGATCTAGTCGAGTCAATGGAGAGGTCAGGTTTTGTGAATTTTATGTTTTATTCAGTACAATGAAGAGTGGAAAACAAAAAGGAAAAGGAAAAAGAAGGAGAAGGAGAAGGAGAAGGAGAAGGAGAAGGAGAAGGAGAAAGAGAAGGAGAAGAAGGAGAAGGAGAAGGAGAAGGAGAAGGAGAAGGAGAAGGAGAA